>NC_141930.1:30572744-30724259 GCF_057802395.1 Ceratotherium simum simum | reverse complement strand
TTATCACTGCTGGAAATTCATTCTTTGTGGAAAGTTTATGTGCTTTATGCCTTAATCTTTTTGATTTCTCTTATTTCTCTCTCTTATATATAAAGCACACACACACACACACACACACACACACAGTCTATAGGTTTCCCCAACAGATAATATCAGATTTGATTTTTGCTTTCTTTATGATTATTTCACACACTACTTTTATTTCATGCTTAGAATTGTTTTCAGTATTGCAATTCCTCATGAATTGGTGATAGTTTAAAACATTCTTGCTCGTTTATTAGTTGGATTTTATATGCTCTGAAATCTTCAAATTGGTTATTTAAAGGCACTAAATATTGAGAATTTTTATCACAGTGTTTTTCTGAATATATTCTATATATTGGCTTAATAACTGTAAAGTGTCTAATCAGTACCCATATCAAGAAATAGAACATTTATAAAACCCCAGAAGCTCCCTCATTGTTCCCTTCTTGTCCCTACTCCACTCCTCTTCAATGGTAAAACCTATCAGGTTTAGGTTTTCAGAGGCATGGAGGGATGGAAAAGAAGGCCTTGAGTCTACGATCTGATGAATGCGGGGTGGGGAGGTGAAACAGGCGACCCCACCTCAAGAAGGACTGCTGCTCAGTGCAATGATAACTTCACCACCACCACCACCACGACCACAACAACAAATCCAATCCACAAAGGAAACTGAGGTGTCTTGGTCTTGAATTGGGAATGAGACTCCCCTGAAAATGAGGAATCATAAGTATCCCTCATGAGGGTTCCGAGCACATATCCATGTACCCGAATCTCCGAAATAAACTATTGCCAAGAAATAGTTCTGAAAAGTTATCCTTGGTTTGCATCCTATAGCAGATTGTAATTTCCAAATAAGGTCTCCCCAATACATATCTCATCTCACATCCTTTCATCTTGTCTCACAAAGCCCCCTCCTCTTAAACCTGGGCACGTCTCTTAAACTTCATGCCATGGAGCATGACGGAAATTATACTATGTGACTTCTGAAGAGACATTGTAAAAGATCATAGAGATTCCACATAGCTCTCTCTCTTTGGACAAGTGCCTTTTGAGCTTTAATCCACAATATGAGAAATAAGAGTACCCTGAAGTTTTTAGGCTGGAGAGAACACATACATATTTGGAGAGCTTACTGAGGAGCCCCAGCTGTTCCAAGCCCCAGATGTTCGAGTCTTCTCATGCAAGGACCATACATATGAGGCAGTGAGCCACAGATGACTCCAACTATTGAGCTGCCCAGGCAGCTGCCCAAAGTAATACACAAACTTTTGAATAAATATGACATCAAACAGGGTGTCATGTATTCCCATGAATTTTCAGCTTCATAAAGCCCAAGACATCCTAAGCAAAACCAATTATATAGAAACTTGAATGCATCAAGGTCGAGGAGAACATGGCAATAGCATACAGAGAAAAAATCAGAATTTTCTATGAAAGAACATCAGTTAGACTTATAGTTGACTTCTCAGCAGCAACATAGACAGCAGAAGAGAGGAGAATAATATCTTTCAAGTGCTAAATAAAAATACCACACCTATAATATATACACAGTGACACTATATATGATATTAAATACACACTATCAAATTTTACAGGTTAAAACAAAAAGTCTTCAAAGGAATTCTTTTAGCACTTAATGCACATATTTAAGAGAAAAAAAATTACCTTGGATCCTGATTTAGATGTTACAAACAAAATAGGATAAAATATGCAAAAAATATGAGAAGTGAAATGATAAGGAGAAGAGCAGGAATTAATGAGTTAAAATCAACAAGTTAGAGAGAATCAACAAACTGGAAGTTGCATCTTTGAAAAGTTGGATAACTCATAAGAGTTATCAGGAAAAAAAATCCCAGAAAAGGATCACAGAAAATTATTAATAAGGAAAAGAGGAGATAACCACAGATACAGTACGGAACATAATATGAAACCAGACAACGAGCACTACAAAAGTATTTATTATACGAAGCGAATAGATATAAATCAACAACAGGCAACATAAACATGATGTTTTATTTATTTAAAATGATCAAGATAAGAAATAAAATGGTAAACAATAAATTTTAGACAGTGAGAAGAGATGACGATAACTACATGGGAACTTTATGTAATGTTCTATTATTATTATGTTGTTGGGTGAGTACACAAGTACTCACAGTATATTGTATATGTTATACTTATCTTGTTGTATGTATGAAATATTTCAGAACGAAGTTTTTAAGAGATAATTTTCTTAGAGGGTAATAGTAGACTCACTAAGTGAGTCTAACTATATGAATCCATTTTACTATGAATTCAGAATACAAGATAATTATATATCTTTCTAATTAGATATCTAGCTGAGAGATAGAAGAAAATGTAACAGTTAATATAGTTATGATTACTTACGTGGCAGAAAACAACTTGTATCTTGAATATTAAATCTATGACTAGTCTATCACACAACATCTCTTCACTACAAAAGAGAAAATATAATTAATTAAAACAAAAAATTCTTCCAGGCTAAAAAGTAAATCATATTTTTATTGTGATAGTTCATATAACAAATAATCCAAAACTAGCATTTTGATATAAAATAAAATAACCTTATTTTAATATTTAATATTAATATTATTTAATATTTCTCTACTCTGTTTGCTCAGGCAATTCCCTATGTGGTTTCAGAGGGCAATTTTCATTGTTCTCGCCTTGTCTTAATGATCCAGAAATTTAAAAGGGGTTATGACATATTCAATAAATTTCTTCAGACTTTGAAATATTCAAATAATGGAAATATGCCTTTGTAATACACAGGCATGTTAGTCTTTGATTCTTTTTATGGTTGAGACTACTTTATGACTTTCTCTCAATAAAATTAAAATGACCATGCAAGGGTTTATGAGCCCCTCTGACTCAACATGGTGAAGCCAATGGTAGCAAAATTAATTTCCTGAATCTGCTAAAATACCTGCAGGGAACTGTTGTACAATATGTGGGCAGACAGGAGGTCTGAGGAATCCATTTCTGGGAAACCCCTCCTTTGGCAGCTGCACATAGAAAGACAAGTGTCAGGGTCCACAAATTATACTTTAAATATTGCAAAATATATGTCAAAAAACACCTTAGCTATCATACCTTAGAAAGAAAAAATGAGCAAGAGCTCGACAAAAATTAAAATATAATTATTACTGAAATGATGAATATTCATAGTTACTGGAACATTACTCAAGTTCCATCTCTCATTGCATTTCCTTCCTAATAGTAGAGATAAAAAATGAGTGATAAAAACATTGCATCATATTCCTTTCACCATTATTTCTTTCCTAAAAATAAAAGTCACACCATCTGAAGGATCTGAGTTTAGGGGAATAGTATCTATGCTCAAATTATATTAACAAAATTTTTTCTCTAAGATTTGTAATATATTTAACTCTCTGTCATACATATTTTTATATAATGTGGTTGAAATTTACACATGTTGCTCAATATACAAGAATAAACAACTGTCGTGACCACAGAAGTCTCACTGTCATTGGCTCTGTATTGTCCTTTGAGGGACATTGAGATCACAGGATTGAGAAAAGGAGGTGATGTGATAAAACAATGAATGGGTGCAGTCACTGTATTTGAGTGGTGTCTACAACCTGGCTCTCAAATATTTTATTTTATTATTTATTATCTTGGTCATTATCAAGGAAACTCTGCCTACCAATGGCTTAAACAAATTAAGTTTTTTTTCTTATTTTTATCACATAGGGAGAATTGGTGGTGATGATAATGACCATAGCAGCTCAATAATCTTGCAGTCCTCTGTATCTGCAATTCTCATGGCCTCTCCCCCATTTCCTAAGATGACCACCATTGCTCCAGTAAAAGTAAGGTTAAATGGCAGGAAGGGTGGGGAAGAATGGTTCAAGCTATAACTGTTCCTTTCACAAGGAATCAAAAGTTTTCTCACGAGCACTGCTTGCAGACTTTCGTATACATCTTATTGTCCAGAACTGTGTCATGCGACCCCCTCTAAGGGCAGTGAGACTGAGACAGTGAGACTTAACTATTCTAGCCTTTATAGTGGGTAGATGGGAGAGGCGGAACATCCTTGGGGATGGAAATTGATTAGCCAACAACTAGGGTCTGCCAAAGTCATCAAAAAAGTTATTCATTAAGCATATATTTGTTGAATGTCAAGTACAGTTCTATTTAAACACCATATATACATATGTTAAATAGACTACTTGATATTTACAGAATATATTTTTATAAATAGAAAATAATTAAATATACTTTATAAAAGGTGCACTACTTCAAAAAAAAAGATCACAATAGAAGTTTGCAATGTACATTTTTTTAAATGTGCTTTCAAAAACTGCACCTGGGCATTCTGGAAAATGTTATGAAAACAGGTATTGCAGTTTGAATGGTACTGTACCAGAAAACAGAAGTAAATATTTACAGAAAATTTGTAAACGTAAAGTTGTTTCTGTGAGAACATGGAGTGACTAATGCACCCATCAAGCACATGACAGAGGGCTTAACGTGCTGCCAGGCGTTATAGCCTTTATATACTTGTCGATCCTTGCTGCTGCTGTTAAGTTTGTTTTTCTTACTAAGGCACTAGAGTAGACTTAGGATAGATGATAATAATACATTGTGTTCTGTGAGAAAATGTTGGGCAAAATTAAAGGGGATGATTTAATTGTGAAACTACATATGTGATCTTGAAAGAGACAAAGAAACAATAGGAATAGTATTATCTTATAATAGCAAAACTATTTATTTGGTAAATTTAGACAAATGTTTATTATTATGGTTAAGATATGTAATTTTTCAGCTCTGATCTCATCAGTAACAATGTAAAAAAAGTTGAGGCAAATTCATTTCTGTTTTTCAATCTGAAAACAGTCACTTTTGGAAGTTTCAAAAATGAAAAAAGTGCTATAAATGTGTTTCATTAAGTTTTTCTTTTAAAAATGTATTTTGAAAGTCTACAACGATGTATAAATGCACCATTTTATTATTAATTTTATCTCCTAGACACATCCATGGGACCGGAATAAAAATGGACTATTTTCCTGGCTAGATATACATTTATTTCATAAAGGAGTTCCTAATTGCTAAAATCCTGGGGTCAGACCATCATCTCCATTTTGTGGAACCATTCCCAACGTCAGGTGGAGAGACAAACAACTGGATTTCACCTGTTCAGCTTGTAACTCCCACTTTTGTCTCCACTTGAAATAAAGTTGTGCACTTTCACTATCAAAAGGAACTTCTCATTCACCATTTGGCCCTTCGGTGGTCCCATATTGTTCCAAGCATGAGTACATTCTTTCGTTAAAGGCTATTACATAATGCTAAGTAAAAAGCGTTAAAAATAAAAGTAAGCATAATGAGGTGAAATTAATTTTAATGATATATTTTATTTAACCCCACATTCCAAAGTATTGTCATTTCAATATGTACCTAGTATACACCTATTAATGAGATATTTTATCTTGTTTTTTTTGTACTAAGTTTTCAAAATCCAGCTTTTACAGCATATCTCAATTCAGACTATCTGCATTTCAAGCACTCAATAGCCAAAGGTGGCTAGTGGCTACTGTATTGGACAGTCCAGCTCCAGAGTATCTGGGATTTACTATTCTGTTTCCAGTTGACTAAAGCAGCACATCTACCTTGACAATCAAGCTAGGAGCTGGGTTAAAAAAGTTTTATATAAATTGAGGTGCATAATGAAGATGCATGCCTGATTAAAATACAAAACCACCTGCCCTTGGAAATAAATCAAGCATGTACCTTAAGCCAAAACATAGACCACATGTCAGAAAATATTTGGATAATCATTGCAAATCTGCTTTTAATTTTGAAATATTTGAAACATAACCACCCAACATTAGAAGACTAACAAAATTTCTGAAACACTCCAATAGGAAAAAATAGAGGCAATAAAAATGATTAGTATTTAATCAATGTGTTTAATAACATGGGTAATATATCCATAAAATATTTTCAAGTAAAATGAGTTACAAGACATTGTGTCTGGTATGATTTTATTTTGGTAAAATAAAAATATTTATCATTATTTGAACACATATAGAGTAAAAAATATTGAAAAGCTATAGATCAAACTCTTTAAAATGTAATATATGGATGTCTGACTTATGAAAATTTTATATCTTTTTCCACATGCTTATCTATATTTTCTAAAAGGTACTATTTTTTGTTCATAACAAAAAATAAAATATGGCATGGCACTATGCATGAATAGCTAATCTGAAAAACCTTCTACTATAAACACCTGGATATGCAAGACAAATTACGTCAAGCATTCTAGTACCTGCATAATTGAGGTCATATAGAGGAAAGCTCAACGCCTCATTTTCCACAAAGAAGAAAGAGTTCCAAACAAGCTCAGTGAGCATCGGATGCTGAGGCTGGCGTGTAACTAATCGGCGGGTCTGTGAGGACGGATGAGGAGCTCCTCTAGAACCTAGAGGACTGGGTTACTATCCGTATAGGAAGAGGAACTCTGTACTGGGACCCTGAAGGGTCAATGTTTGAAAATGAAACCCCTACCATAAAACTAACCCTCAACACAAAACTTGGTTAAAATATGCACCCACAAACACAGGGAAACTACAAGCAAGCATTTATGGTTTTTTCTAGGGCTCCACCTGGAATTCTTCTAAGAATTTGTAACTACATGTGTACCATCCAGTTTGTGTGGCTTCCATGTACACCACAAGTGGACCTAGGAAAAGTCTAGCTGATAAATAGACATAAAATTATATTCTAAACTAATTACATTTCTGTGGCAAGACAAACTCTAAACCCAGGCTACATGAGAGTTTCAGGATAAAGTGTTACAAATTTTTAGCTTACAGTATAAATATAAATTTACAAAGCCTATTCTGGTTTCTATAGCTGTATAACAAATTCTGACAAAACTACTGGCTGAAAACCACCTTTCCATATGCTTATGGGTTCTGTGAGTTCAGAATTCAGGAAGAGCACAGTAGTAGTGTTCTATTTGTTGCATAATATCTGGGGCACAGGCTTATGAAGACTTGACAGGTCGGGGTGACTCCATGGCTGGTGGCTGGGATCAACCAGAGGAGTCTTCACATATCTGTGAGTTGATTTTGGCTGTTGTCTAGGACCTCAGCAAGGGTTCACAGGACACCAACATGTGGCCTCTCCATGTGACTTGGGCTTCTCCACTACGTGTGGCCCCAAGGTTCCAAAAGGAAGTGTCTTAGCAAAACAAGTCGGAATTAACATTGCCCTTTATGATATAGCTGCATAAGTCCTGCAGCATCACATCCACTATATTCTATTTCTTAAAAATGAGTTATTTAATATCAGCTGAGATTCAAAGGAAGGAGACACAGAAAAGACCCTCAATGAAAAACATGTTAAAGGATCTTTGGACATGTTTTATAACCATGACTGTCTTCATTTTGGCTACAAATTATTTATAGTCCACCCATTTGCAAAATATACTTACCTTCTGCCAAGACCCCTCAAAAATCTTATTTCCTTACAGCATTAGGCTCAGGCTCAAGGCCCGGGATCTCATAATATAAATCAGATCCAGGTCAGATGAAGTTTTTCAGATACAGTTACTCTTGATATGAAGACCTGTGAGGCAAAGAGGGAAGTTTTCTGCCCCCTCTATCCACACCCCTCTCCCAAACATACATATCTATGGAGTTACAGGCATTGGATAATTGCTACTGATACACTCACTTAAAAAGATGTCAAAAAAGAGCTGGCCTGGTGGCATAATGGTTAAGTTCGCCCGCCCTGCTTCGGCAGCCTGGGGTTTGCAGGTTCGGATCCTGGGTGTGGACCTATGCACCGCTTATCAAGCCATGCTGTAGCAGGTGTCCCACATATAAAGTAAAGGAAGATGGGCATGGATGTTAGCCCAGGGCCAATCTTCCTCAGCAAAAAGAGGAGGATTGGCAACAGATGTTAGCTTTGGGCTAATCTTCCTCACCAGAAAAAAAAGAGATGGAAAAAAATGTTATGTAACAGTGATTTGTCCACAGCAATTCTGAAGTCCACCCAGGTACATGTCGGGAGTTCTCTGATGAAGACTCAGTCCTACTCTTGGGGGACTGTTTTGTTTTTGCTTTGTTTTCCCCATAGCACTCGGCTTTGACTTCTGGATTCTTGGTTCTGCTCTCTGACAAGCTGTACAGTATTTCCATAGATAAAGCATGACAAATTATGAGCTAAAGATACCAAATTACAAGGCCCATTAGGAAACAATCTAACGTGATTGAATGTAATGGATGTCAACCAAAAGTAGGTTCAGAATGCTAAGAATTTATGAAAGTATTATGATTGATAGTAAAATTAATATTTTAAATGATTAGGACACAGTCTTAAAATCTTAAAAATAAGATATCATGAGGCAGTGAATGTAGGTTTAAAAAATAAAATTTTAGAAATACAAATATTATTAAAATTTAAAACACATTGCATGGGTAAAATAGCAGTTTAGATACAACTGAAGATAGAATTAGTTAACTGAAAGAAAGGGTTAAGGAGAATGCAGAACAGAGTGAAAAAGGATAAAAAATATGTGAGGTTTAAGATACTTGTGGGATAAAATTATATGGTCTAACATAATCTAGTGGAGTCTCTTTGAGAGAAGGAAAGAGGCAACATATGATGTGAAAATGATTGAAAATATTCTAGAATCATTTTAAATCATCAGACCCTAGAAATATAACCAGACCCAAAAGAGGATAAATAACAATAAATCTATACCCAGAAATATTCCAAAGAAACGTAAGACCCAGAGAGAGCTTATAAGCAGCCTGGGAGAAAAGACAGGATAACTACAAAAACAATAAGCTGGACATTAAACTTGACATCAGCAAAACGTCAAAAGACAATATTCTATATTCATGGTGTTCATAAAAAATAATTATTAGTCTAGAATTCCAACCCCAGGTAAACTACCATTCACCACTCATAGACATTCATAAAAAACCTCACTAAGGATGTCATTTAGGAGGAAGGAATAGGATACTAGAGGCAGTGGGGCTCAAAGAATCTGTTCAACACATGGGCAAATCCAATTAAGGCTTACCTAAATTCTGGAGATATAAAAAATTATGGACAAGAAAATTGTGTAAGACAGGAGGCAGTGAAGTAATTGGAGGTAACAGATAATGAGCATCTTGTGTATCTTGGGAGGAGACTAATCATAACGACTAATGTTAAACATTGTTAAATAAATTATGGTTATTCAAATTGTTAAAATATCATGAAAGTAAGAGAGAGAAGATAAAAGAGGAAAAAAACCCTGTTTCAGGAGTAAGGAAGACAAGGTACTTTGAAAATTCTCTCATGGCAAATCACTTAGACTATTGCAAACATCATTGCAAATGTATACAGAAATTCTCAGGATTGAGAGTGCAAAAACTCAGCTCTAAAAGCAAGGAGTAAATGGACAGCTGGAGTGGAAAGTGAGAACAACGCAGCCACCGCAACAGGAGGTAGGTCTGCAGAGTGATAACCACAGTACGAAGGGAGTACTGAGGCTTCAGCTGTGCTGGTGGCATTTGTTGATAGTGGTGATCCAAGGGCTTGAGTGCGAATGGTCACGTAGGTACAGGGTTGAGGTAGCGTGTGGGAATTTGAGAAACAGACTCTGGCATGAAGCCTAGATTTTGAAAGGGTCTCTGCCCTCTGTGTAAATGTGGATCCAAAAAAAAAAAAAATGCCCACCTTCAATAAGAAATGAAAAGAAATATTGTCTTTTTCAGTCTTGGCTGTGGAGAGGGTAGAAAAAAATATAGCCCCTGACATTTTGTGACCACATGCTTCCATTCACTCGGATTTTGTGTTAATATTTATACTACTTTACTTGTGTGGTCTGAGAACTCAGACAACACAGGATTTCTGACATAAAGTCCCACCAAATATAAGCTTTTAATCTAAAACAAGAAAATACAAGAGGAAGCAAGCTACCGTGATGTCAGAGCGGACAGAAACAAATTTCACGATTAATCTGTCAAGAGAAGCAGAATAGAATTATTGGGTGGAGACTATGCGGCATAGAGTGGCTAGCTGCTCCCCTAGCCGATTTTGTCTTCCTCCTTGATTCAGAGATGGAGTCATTGCATTTTCAAGTTTCCCTTGTGGTTGGCTATGGCCATATGACCAAGTTCCAGCCTGTGGAATGTGTCTAATACTGACGTATGTCACTTCTAGGCCTACTTGAGATAAACTTCCAAAATACAACCCTCCATTCTCTTTTTTCTCATCCTGGCAGATTGGAGAGGACAGTATGGGTTTGGAGGAGGGGACCCAAGATGTTGCAGGAGATTGTACACTCAAATAGCCACAAGGAGACCACTCAGCGCAAAACACCTGACTGACCTGACTTACATTTGCCAGGAATATATGGCACAGAGATTGGTGGTGTGCTTGGAGCAACAGCTAGCACTCAAAAAATTAATAAACCTTAAGATATGTACAAATGATTAAATAGAAAAAAGAAGGAATTGAAAATGAGAGAAAGAAAAAGCTCTTTCAGTAAGGACCAGACAGATTTGGAAAAGAACCAAAGCAAATACCTATAAATTACATATTTGGGCATTAAAGTTAAACACAACATTTAGTAGTTTTAAGTTCAGATTAATTGGAATTGAAGGGAGAAGTAGTACACCGAAATTATTGTCCAGAATGGAAATTATGCAGAACGTAGCACCAAGAGGTAAGTGGTGGGAAAATGATAGATTATGAGATGTGGAGAAAGGCCGAGATGCCTGTACTAGGAGTTCTTAAAGGAGAGGAGAGAGGGAAAGGAGGAGAGGCACAACTGATGACATAGGAATGAGAATGTTTCAGGTCTGATGAGAGAACCAGGAGAAGGAGGCACAATATGTCCCAATCAGGTAATAAGAACTTTATACTTAGATGCCTATGAAACTGAAGATCCCAGAAGTTAAAAGATGATCTTAAAAGCAACCTAAGAAAAGACATATCACCTAGAATTACACTGATAGCAGATTCTTATTTGTAACAACAGCCATAACAGTGTGGAAAAAGGTCATCAGAGTACTGAGAAACATTATGTGTCAAAACAGCTAACCTGTTATTCAAACTAAGAGTGATTATATTTGTTATTATTATTTTTTTACAAACTAAGGATGTTTATCATCAATAGGTCTTCACTAAAGGAAAATCCAAGAAGAAAACAACATATTTAAGAAAGAACTGAGTTGAAAGAATCAGAGTTAAGCAAGAAAAAATATTAATTTATTCCACAATTATGGGCAAAGCACTGAAATAGTCCCTGGGGACACAGAAGTGGATGAAGAGATGAACTCCAGCCTCAGAGAACTTAGACCCCAGAGGGAAGTAACAAAAACTTTTAATAATATATACAGTGCTAAGTGCTGTGGTAAGAATTAAAGCAGAAGATGGAAACAGAGAATGTCCAGAGGGAGCTTTAATTTTGAAAAGTGTGATCAGGAAAGTTTGGTATATTTTTCTTCCTTGTTTGCTGGCTAAAGACAAAGTTTTTCCTTTACTCTCACAACATCCTGACACCAAATGTGTGGGAGTTTCCCATACCTCCCAATTCTCCAACTCTCTGTGGACACCAACTGGTTGTCTTACAATTTAATTCATTCTTATACAAACTGCCTGGGGTTACTGCAGACCCCACAGATTAGGAGCTCAGTCCCACAAGACTGCTCCCCACCTCAGGAGCCAATAGCAAGTCCAGGTTGTCACCTGTGCTTCTGACTAACCAGCTATGAATTGGAGGCTCCCATGGCCCCCTCCTCAAGTTCAATAATTTACTAGAATAGCTCATAGAAATCAGGAACACATTTATTTATACTTATCAGTTTATTGTAAAAGATATGACAAAGGACACAGATGAACAGCCAGATGAAGGGGTACATAGGGCAAGGTAGAGGGAAGGGCACTCCACCCTCCCAGCACCTCGATGTGTTCACCAACCCAGAGGCTCTGTGAATCCCTGTAGGTAGGGTTTTCATGGAGGCCTCATTATACAGCCATGATTAATTAACTCTTTAGCCATTGGTCATTAGATCAGTCTCCAGCCTCTAACCATGTGCTTGGTTCTCTCCCAGCCCCCATCCTCCAAGAGTCACTTAACTAGCATGAGCTCAGCTATGGTTGACAGGTGCTTCTTATGAACAACAAAAGACTCTCCTCTCAAGACTATCACTAAGGAAATGCCAAGGGTTTTCTGTGCCAGGAAGCAGGGATGAAAACCAAATATGTATTTCTGATTATATCACAACATCACGCTGGCCAATACATGTTTAGAGAAGAACCCAAAGCTTAGCTCAACTTCTTCCCTACAGATAGAATATTCGTTTAATTTATGGTCCAAATGGGATATATTTGAGCATTGAACTGGGTGCTATTAATAATTATTTTGGTACAACAGGTGAAAATAAAGACTGTCCTGGCAAAGTTGGACAAAGAGCCACCATACCTCTGTTTTGGTAATCCCGTTCTTTCTTTCTTTTTTTTTTTTGTGAGGAAGATCAGCCCTGAGCTAACATCCAGTGCCAATCCTCCTCTTTTTTGCTGAGGAAGATTGGCCCTAGGCTAACATCCGTGCCCATCTTCCTCTACTTTGTATGGGATGCCGCCACAGCATGGCTTGACAAGCGGTGTGTGGGTGCGCGCCCGGGATCCGAACCTGAGAACCCCGGGCCGCTGAAGTGGAGCGCACGCACTTAAGCGCTATGCCATCAGGCCGGCCCAGCAATCCCTTTCAAACTGCTTTGTCCTTTTCCTCCTGGAAAAGTGAGCTTGGCCCCAATACTATAGTATCTTAGCACAAGTAAGTCTAATGCCAGGTGATCAAGACTAGAATGTATATGTGTAGAAATGTTTGTTCATATTATTATATATGGTCTTAAAGGGGATGAAGTTCAAAATGAGAGATATATAAAGAAAGAAAAGGAATTAGTCTACAACTAAGAAAAAAGCAACCATAAAATTAAGAATGTAAAGAAAGTGATCTAGGTAAATTGAAATACAATTTTAAATAAGCTAAAAATAGAAAGCCAACTAAGAGATTAAACAAATATTAATAGGAGTAAGGATAAAATGAAGTGAATCCTATTAGGTAAATAATAATCTAGGGTAACTAGCAGAAAAAAGAAGAAAAAGACAAAATAAATGAATCAAAAGAACATAGGCATGTGTTCATAAGAAATTCCTTGGAATGGTTCAGCATCCTTAGGAAGTAGCCTCTGTTGGGGTAGCGGCTTGTTCCTCTTTAGATCCCCATCACCACACACCACCCTCATCCTCTCCCATTGTCATCCTGTGGACCAGAAGCTCCATGACAGCACACTCCTGTCTCCTCACTGCTCTAACCTCAAGGCTCAACACTGCTTGGTGTGGAGGAGACAGTCAACAGTGTTAATGAAGTTTACTTAGATAGGCTTGGGAGTTCACTGAGCAGAAGAAAGTTTTGATTGACACATTTTACATTTCAAACCTAAACACATAGATCTAGTATTTGTCTTATTTAAATATCTCTGATAAATTTTTTTTCAGTGCAGAACCTCAGCTCCATTTCCCTCACTATTTAAACCCCCAGTGAGATTTTCACAGCAGAACTTTACAATACACATAGGTCTTGAAGATACTAAAAGGATGTGAAAGGCTAGAAAGTCAAGGAGAAGTGGAGGAAGAAAACACCACACAGTGGGCATAGCTTATGGTAAGGGAAGACAACAGGGAAAGTGAAGAGTAGTGAGTAGTTGTATTAGGCGGGACCACGAGGTTTATATGGTAGAATAATGGGAGATGAGGCTGAAAAGGAGAGAGAAGATAAGGTGGGCTAAATTCTTTTAGGCTAGCGTATTAAAATTTTACAGAGATGACATCTGAATTCAGGCATAAAAAATGGAGAGAACCTAGGAAAAGGGCATTTCAGATATAAGAAGCTTGTGAGCCTGGAACAAAAGCGGAAAAAGACATGCACGTTCACTCAGTGTGAACTCAAATGTGGAAGGCACACCCCTTGCTGCCCAGCAGAACAGCTGTGCCCATTCTTACCCAACCCCACTGAGAAACCTTCTCCAATTCCCTTGACTATGTTAATTTCTCCCTCTATCTCCCTTGGTACTTATTTTTGTATTTTCTTGTGGGATTCGTATTTTATAGCACAATTTATTTTGTTTAATTTTTGAAAAGGTTTTTTTTTTTTCCTATTTAGAACCATAATACCTATGTAGACACAGACTTCTCCTTTTTATTATTGTATCTCTGATGGTGACTAAGATTAATCCTTACGTCCTATAGTTAGACAACGTCTTCCTACCCTCACCCCCAGCACACACTCTCCACCATGCTCTGCTCTGATCTCGCCATGGTCCTTCCTTTGTCCATGACTACAGAATGATATTCTTTACATTATTACCCTGGAATAAAATTTATGGACAAGCATTTTTATTGTTTGATATTTTCATTTGTTTTTAAAGTTTATCCTGCAATTCCCAGTATAAATTTTCTTTCCTTCTATATGCTAATTACATTAAACCTAACGTTTTTAATATTAATTAATACATCTGCTCAAGAGACTGCGTCTTCCTTGGGAATTTTTTTTTTTTACTACCACTGAGAAGCCATTCTAAGAGCCCATCAGGGCATCCCGACCCTCACAGACACCTAGTCTTGGCTGGGATATTTTCTTAGCGATAACTTATTGACCTTGACTCAAATACTTGTTATTTCTTGGTCTCCAGACTAATATCTGATAGTTCGTAGCCAGTATGTGTTAGAACAACACTGGCATCTTAACATTCTTTATTTTTCACCTTGACACATCAGAAATGATGTGTTCTTTAAATAAAACCGGGAGAGTAGGTTCGTTTTAATGACATATAACATTGAGACAAGGCTTTACAAAAAATAGAGCTCTAGTAGACAACTTAAAATCTGATTGAAATTAATGGGCTTTGGGTTTTATAAAGGCTTCACACCTGTGTGGAATACACAATGCAACCAACTGAGTTTTAAATGATTATGTAGCACCTTATAAAATATGCATCATTTTCATAGATTTTAAAATTAAATGATCTATTTGAACAAAATAAAAATATAATTGGCCCTAATTTTTGGACTACTACGTACATGTGCTTGAAAAACAAAACAAAATAACAGCTCCCTTTATTATGTTGAGCATCAAAAATGTTTTAGAAAAAAAATTTAGAAACAATGCAAAGTAAGTAGAAAATTGAAAAATAAATTTTGGATATTCACTTCTGGCGTGACGGAGTGAGGAGGTCAATAAATTCTCTCCCCAAAAGCAACTATAAAATGGGACAAAACAGTCAAATCGACCGTTTTCACACTGGAATTTGAGATGACATTGAGCAAGCTGGGCAGTATTTTTCATGAGAACTGCTGACCTTGAGGTAAGCACGGTTTGAAGTGTATGGCGTTTTTGCCTGGAGCTGCTTCCGTCCCCTCTCAGCTCTGTTGGTTCACTAGTTCAAACTAGGCAGGGCAGGCTGTGAAAACCAAAAGCCTTCCATCACTGCTGGAATGTTCTCACTTGACTTACCAGCAATTCCACTTTTAGGAATCTACCTAAGTAAATGAAAACACATGTGCACACAAAGACTAGTGTGAATGTTGATAGCAATATTATCAATAATAGCTGAAAACTGGGAGAATTCAAATATCCCTCAACCAATGAGGAGAGAAACAAAAATGGTATATCTATATAATGGAGTACTATTCACCAATGAAAATGAATGAAATGCTGACATAGGCTACAACACGGACATATCTCAGAAATATCATGCTGCAAGAAATAAGCCAGACACAAAAGGCTATCTATAGTATTATTCAATTTATATAAAATTTACAGAAAGAAGCAAATTTATAGAGACAGAAAGCAGATCAATATTTATTTGATACTTGGGCTGGGGTAAGAATTGCCTGCTAATGGGACTGAGAAAAATTTGGAGGATGATGAAAAAGTTCTAAAACTGGATTATAGTGATGGTTACAGAAGTCTATAAATCAATAAAAAACATTAAATTATATACTTACAGTTGATGAAATTTTATGTTATGTAAATAGTATCTCAATAAAGCTGTACAAAAATGAAAAATATATCACTATATAAAAATAATCAATATGCCAATTTAAAAAGTAAGACCGCATTGTAAAGCAATAGAGGTAATAAAAAAAATCTTCATTTTTTTTAGTAATTAAACACACTGCAATATTGAGAATATGTTCAATAAAGAACAATAAATCATCCATTTGTGTGAAAAACTCAATGTCACATTATTCCTCATAGTAAAAGAAAACAGCTCACTCAGAAGACAATTATTTTATATGCTTTCTAAAATTAAAAAAAGTCTAATTAGTTAGATTTACTCAATTGCAATAATTTAAATAATTTAACTAATTAGAAAAATAATTAAAATAATGTTATGAACTCCTTGCTGCTTATAAAATTACGATTATAAAATTTGGGGGATTTTCCATCATCCATTCATTTTGAAAGATAATGCTTAAAAACAAGTATAATTAATTCATTAATGATCATGCTGTACATTTGAAATCTGCCAAATATACAAAAATTTATTTGCTGGTATGATGATGATATTGAGTGTGGTTTAAGAGAAATGATTTTTGGCCAGAGAGTCAGAGACTACAAACACATTCTGGCTTTAAATAATCTCTTTAGAACTCTGATTTCTGTGTTCTTTCACATACTAATCTGGTGAGATGTTATTGGTGCAGCATCAAATAAGTTTAGTAAAAATAGATTAGACAAAGTTAAACACATGTGGTAACTATGTTATTGTGTATTGCATATCTCCAAAGAAGAGATATAGTGTACAATATTTCTGCAATTTGATTTATAATGAAATATTGCTTATCATTAATAATAACAAGAATAATTAAAAATAATCTGAATATTTTCTCAAAACTTTATGTATAAGAAATACTGCATTTTTTTTTATTGCTCTAAATCAGAAAACATTTTCTGAAGTCTCTTGTCCCACAGTAGTGAAAAATTCAACCTCAGTTATTGTCGGGGCGCCGTTCTTTCCTCCTCAAAGGATCTTGGAAGGACCTGGGTTACAGGAAAGCCTGGGGGATGGGATGGCCCTTACCCACAGGGATCATCATCTGTAATATTGATCCCTCAACCAGCTGCAGCTATGTGACAGTGAGGTCCAGAGACGGTCCTCTGGAAATTCAGACATGTTGCCTTGAGTGGCTACTCCTCTGACCCCAGATTAACCCATAGAGACCAGGATCATAAGCATTTTCCGTGAAGCTAACGAAGCTCAGGCCTCAGGAGCCCACACTTGCCTGCCCCCTTAAGGGCCTTGGGAGAGGCTCTAGCAGTTTGTTCACCTGGTCAGAGACTTTTTTTAAATGTTGCAAATAATTTTAAATATAATCGGTAGACTCCTGTCTCTCTCTCAACTTTCTCTACATCCATGTTCTCTTGTATTAGAAGGCTTTAGAGTAACAAAGTTGACTTAGGGATATGATTAAATTGGGCTGAGTAGCGCTGATTTTGTGGTTTGCAGTCATATCTGTATTTTGTGTGTGTGTGTGTGAGGAGGACTAGCCCTGAGCTAACATCTGATGCTAATCCTCCCATTTTTTCTTGAGGAAGATTGGCCCTGAGCTAACATCCGTGCCCATCTTCCTCTCACATCTGTATTAAGTTATTCAGAACTGATGTAGGAAGATGACCACTATCCACTGTGCTGACTCATCCTGCATCATTGTGACATGAAAGTGTCACAAAATAGGTCAAGTGCAGCTCAAGTCCTTTTTTTCATTGGAGTAAAGTCTTCCACCACAGTACCTCACGTTGTTGACTATTTCAATATTTTGCAATATTTTATATTTTCTTTTGGAATTTGGCTCTTATGTGGAATATGTTGAATACAGAGCAACTTGAGTTCTTCTTTATCATTTAAGTGTCACAACATGCTCATTATAAAGCAGTTCAAGCCTTGTAAGGTGAGCACAACAACCTTTTGAAAACTAAAATATATTTTTGTCAAATCAGAGGAGAAACCCATTCACAAATGAGATGTAAAATATGTATTTAAAAAGCTAATAAAGCTTGAATACTCTATTTTAACTAGAATGACATTTGGAACAATTTCAATAAACCATGTTAGAAGTTGCAGATACCTGGTTTAATGATGGAAGTTGTGGTAGAGGGGTAGCATGGAGGCTCCAATATTTCACGCCCATCTGTTTCTGTGCCCTTTGCGATGTGACTTGCAGTGTGTGCCAATTGGCCCTTCCAAACTGGGCTAGACTTGTGAGTTGCTGTGGTCAATAGAATGGGCAAATGTTCCAGTGTACCAGTTCTGACTCTAGGCCTTAAGAAGCTGTGTGTGCTTCGGGAATCTATTTCACCTCCATCACGGTAATGAGAACATGCCTGTGCAGCCTGTTGGAGGATAATAAACCATGTGGAGGAGATATACCTCACTCCCTTTAGAGGACATTCCAGACCAGCCAGCACCCAGCTGACTAGCCAGCTGAATGCAGACACCTGAGTGAGCCCAGCAGAGATCAGCAGAGCCCATCCCAGACCAGCACAACCAACCAGCTAATCCAGAGACTCTTAAAAACCAGTCAACAATTTTTTTTTGTTTTTTGTTTTCCATCTAAGCTATGTTTTGAAGTGGGTTTATTATGCACGTTATTGTGACAATAGATGCCTGACAGAGAGGGGTGCATTCTTTGTTGTCATTTTTATTAATGAAAGAACTAAGAGGAAATACAGATAAGAATTAGTGAAATATGGGAAATGTAATAAAATGAGCAATAAACTTAGAAATTATTCTAATACTGTAGTGGGCTGCATGGTGGCCCCCAAAATATATGTCTACATCCTGATCCCTGAAACTTGTGAATGTTACCTTATTTGGAAAGGGTCTTTGCAGATGTAAGTAAATTAAGGATTTTGAGCTGAGGAGATCATCCTGTAGGATCCAGGTGGGCCCTAAATCCGACTACAAGTGTTCTTATAAGAGACACAGATGAGAAGACAGACATAGAGGAGAAGGCGATGTGAGGACAGAGACAGATTGGAGGGATGTGGCCATAAGCTGAGGAAGCTTCAGCCACCAGAACCCAGAAGAGGCATGAAGTGGGTGCCCCCTACAGTCTCTGTTGGAAGAGTGGCCCTGCAGAAAACTGGATTTTAGAATCTTGCCTCTAGAACTGTGGGAGAATAAATTTTTGGTGTTTTAAGCCACGACGTTTCTGGCAATTTTACAATATTACGGTAACCCTAGGAAATTAATGCAGGTACCAAGAAGTAATTTGTAATAAAAATATTTTAGATTCTGACCTGGCTCCTGCCTCAGAAACCACATGAGCCTCTTGTTATTAGTGATGGTCTCTATGGAATGAACTGGTCAGAATCAGGAAGGCAGGGCTCCAGAGCTTCCCATTTATTCATCAGCAGCAACGCCCTGACACTCACCCATGCGGGGGCCCTGGCGGCCCCAAGCGCAGGGCTGAAAATGACCAAGTGGTCCCTGCCTTCCAGGGGCTCACAGACTGGAGGAGGAACGGCAAAAGCACAAAAGCAGAGACACGTGAAAGAAAAGAGCAAGTGCTAACCCTAAAATAAAGACTGCGTGAGGGACAGCTGGGCAGTCCCTGGGTAGGAGGGTCTGAAAGGCCTCACTGAGGTGACATCTCCTGGGACCAAAATGACAAGAGAGAGCCAGCCCTGCACGAGTCTGGGAACAGCATGTCAGGGAGGAGGCACCACTGGGCAGAGACGCACTGGAGAAGTGAGTTTGACCAGAGGAGGCTAGAAAGGTGGCCAGCGTGGCTGGAGGGAGCCTGGGAGGAGGGAACAGGAGACGGGGTGCTTGGTAGGGCCAGGTCCTGGGTCTGGTGGACTCTGTTAGCTCTCTGCTCCTCTCTGACAACGTTACCCTAACACCCAGCACTTATAAAGCACCATATTTAATAGCTCACAATCTCTGTGGGCCTGGAACCGGGGCACAGCTTAGCTGGGGTCTGCCTCAAGGTCTCTGTGCAGTTGGGGCTGTGGCCTCTACTGTGGCAGGATTTGCTCCAAAGTCACTCACGTGACTATTGTCAGGATTCAGTTTGGACTGAGAGCCTGAGTTCCTTTCTGTCTGTTGGCCTGGGTACTCCCTAGGCTGCATTTTGCTGACCAGTACCTGACATTTTATTCCGTTTACTCCACTCTTTCTCCTCAATACACAGTCAAAATGAAGAAAATGATACTCTGCAGACATTGCATTCAGTTTTCAAATTTGAACAAAGGTTAATAATGCAGAGGGTAGCTGGGTGGCTGTGAACAAGTTTGGGAAGGGATTGCTCAGAGAATTTTACCTTTTTTTGAATCTATCAAAATGTTGTAAAAACTTTAATGTGTTTAAAAGTGGAGAAAGTAAATAATGATTCCTCATTGTCCCCTCTGCTCCAGACCTCTCTCTCTCCCGCCTCCAGGCTGCACAGCCTCTACCCAGCACCTGTCGCCCTGGGCTGGCTGAGCTCGCCTGGTGAAACATCTGCCTCCCCGTCTGCTGGACTGAGCGCTTCTGCTCTCACACATCTCTGTCACCATGTCCACCACAGGCCGGAGCCCGTTGCCGCCCCTCACAGGGTTAGACAAGGAATTCTTTCCTCACTGAGGCCAAGGGCTGGATGAGAAAACCACAGTCTTTCACATCTCCTCTCTGCAAGAACATCCTTAATGGAGACCAGAATAAATGAGTCATTTAGTGTAAATGACAGGGAGCTAACATTTCCTGGTGCATTTAGATGATCCAGGCCAAGAGCAGAAACCTGCCAACTGGCAAAGACGGATCAGTCCAGGAGTATGAACAATGTGTGTTCATTGTCAGGACCTCAGCCCCCACCTGTCTTCCTCTGTAGTCTCATATAGGGACAGTCTGAGAACCTAGCAGATAAAGATGAGGAAAGAGAAAATCTTTAAAATCCAGTCTTTAAAAATATCGCTAGAAACACCAGTCATGAATCCCCAAACATACACCTGCTAGTGACCCTGCCCAACCCGTGTGACCTGAGACAAACAGAGAGCTCTCCCCTCCCAGGGCCAGAGGTAAGAAGGCTTGGGCACTGCTGCTCATAAGGAAGACAGTAACATCCCCATTTTGCAGGTAAAATGATAATCATAGTGTTTTATACTTTAATTAGACCTCTTGTTTAGAAGTATTGTTTAGTTAGTATTTAACTCCTAGGATTAACACCAAATCCTAGGAAACCCTCACAGTTATCACATGGGGATTCTTGTCTCCACAACCAGGACACCACTCTGGAATCTCTGAGTTATTAATTCTTGGTCAGGTGCACACACATTGCTTCCCCAGCACCTGCCCCAGCCCTTTAGAGCCCCCACCCTCCCTGCCATACCCTCCTCCCACCCTCTGGACACACTCGTCCTCAACTCTCTTGGCTCCACATTTGGGATTCAGGCAACATCAGGACACTGACCCTGGTTCTGCCCTCCATGGCCTTGGACATGTGGCCAGGCTACTTTGGAATGACCTTAATGGCGGGTGAAACAATTCAGGGACTCACGTCTTGTTAGAAGGTTCAATGACTCTCATCGTGCATATCAGGCACTAAAAACCCCTCGCACAGGAAAGGAGCAGGAGTACACACGTCACAAGTCTACTGTCGTGTCCCACAATCCCCTCAGGGCAGACAGCCTTAGCACATGCAGAGTGAAGGAATTTAATTTGGAGAAATTTAGTTTACTTCTTCAGATATCTTAGTGGAATGCTATCTGGAGTCCTGTCTTCATAATTGTCATCAGCAGGATCATGCCTTCATTTCACAATTGATGTATATGAAAGCATTTGTCATCTCCAAAGTGCTATCTACATCAATGTTTATAAATCAGTGTACAGCATGGACAAATAATGCAATGTGTTGGCAACAGGGGTGGATTACAACCCTTTGATCCCTAGCTCTTGAAAAGAGAAACCATTTCTGGCAGTATGAATTGAAACCCTGTGAGTGGGAAATACATATATTGGCTCACATAATGCTATTTCCCTGATGTTTATGGATGCGTTACCCACTTAACAAGTGAGGTGAACTGTGTTCAGAAAGCTTTAGTAATACCACAAAACTCCAAGCTAGAAAATGACAGAGCGAGAATGTAAACTTGGCTCTGTTGTCCCTGAATTTCAAATTCCTAAACCTGCTTGTCTCAGGGGGGTAGATCCCAGACCCAAGTCTTACCTGGATGTCCCCTCAGATGAATGATCAGAGACTCTTCCCTCTTATCATGATCCTTCTCTTTTCAGCAAGTTCACACAATTACTCCCCATGTTAAGTTTCTCCTAATTCAGGAGAACTTTCAGTGCATTGATCCAAATTCCCAAACATCAGCCCCTCCTCTCCTCCATTTTACAGATGTTTCACCTAAACTTACTCATGTCGACACACACACACCAGGAACAAACATTATCATGTCCCTCCAACCTTTTGCCACATCTGATGATCGAGACCCCAATTGCAGATGACTCCAAATACTGTATCGCCCTTTCCCATGGCTGCATCTGCCACAGCACGTGACTAAGACACTGACCAGGTCTAATTACAGTGTCACAAATCTCCCAGTGGCTTTCAAAATGATCAGGCATCCTACTAATCCTTGACAATGAATGCATCCTTCCATGCTTCATAAACATTTCAGACCTTCACCAAGCCTCTCGAATCTAAAAAATTCTCACCTTTCCTCTCATTTTCCACCAATGGGATCATCTCCTACCACTGATGAGTTCAATAATTTGAAGAAATACTTCAGCTCACTGCCATGAACTCTACAAATATCCCTGCATCCCTACCCATTAGTGGCTCATCTCCTGATTCAATAGAAGAGTCATCTCAATCTTTGGTTTAGTCCAATTGTATCCCTTCCTTTCCCGCTTTCTAGAGAAATTTTATTATTGATTATAAATGTTGTGTTCTGTACTAGCAACCTCCCTGCCCCTCCCCTATCAAATCCCTTTAACTCATTCAGTCTCTTCATTATTGAAACAAAAACCTCTCCTGACCCCATTTCTCTCTAGTTCTTGCCCCACGTCTTCCCTCCCTTTCACAAGGAGCCTGAATGATCATTACTCATTGAATTACAGTCTCCTCACTCCCCCACACCTCAGACTTACTGAGATCACCAATGATCTGTGTATTAATAAATCTTGGTAAGATCACAGTCATCTCTCCATAATTAAATCCAATGAGTGTTTCTGCGTCTTTATCTTACTTGGAACAAAAGCAGAACTGGACCATGATTTTCTTTTGGGATGATTACTTGTCCTAGGCTTCTTGACATCTAGGGATCCTGATTGCCTGTGAACCTGGCCACATCCCCCTTGTGTCCTTCACAGGGTCCTTCTCACACAGCACTATTAGGACAGCTCAGGCCTCTATTCTAGCTCTGTTTTCTCCATTTACCCTATGTTGTCTTGGAACTCTTATGTGTTTCCTCCATTGTTTCAATTCCTTCTATTGCTATCTCTATGATGACAATGTCTAAAAACCACTCCCAGATTTTATTTCTGAGGTATAATCCCTACATGGATATGTTATAGGCACCTAAAGAAAACATATCTCCAACTGAAACCATTAAGTCCCCACTCACCAACTAACTATCCCTTCTCCTCTCAGTCTCCAATCTCATATGATGGGTCCAGTTGATATCCAGGGAGTGATGTTTAACACAAGCTCTCAGAACCACCTAAACAGAACCAAGCAGTGCTGTTATCAGCACACTAAGCACCGGTATTATCCTTCATTTCCACCCTAGGAGCCACACATGTATTCCCACTCTATACTCAGTTTCGGTTCAAAATGTCAATTCCTCAGAGATCCCTTTTTTAAACTACTGCTGAAGTTAGCATTCCCTTCTCTCCTTGTTGTCTGGAAGAGAGCTTGACTTTTCCTTCAGGTCATTGTGAAATAATTAAGACTTTTTTTGATTTAATGTTGTGTAACCTTTGAAATTGTTTCAAATAATTGTAAAATGGTTATGATCACAGGGGATATTTGAAAAGCAAGATGTAAAAGGATGGAGTATAATCCTTATTTTATAAAAGCAAATGCATGTTTACCTGTGCATGGGGAAGCTGATTCCATATCACACCAAACAGCATTATCCCTGGTGATGAGATGATGAAGCACAGGGCATGTTCTCATTAAAGAGCAATGTCTCTGCCAGGAGGCCAGCAGATTTGTTTGTCCATTGTTTGAACTTACAAGTAGATGCTTTGCATGCTTTAAACGAAGAATTCATTTAATTTAACGTGTATTCTCTCTCTCTTTCTCTGGGTTGCCTTATTTCGGTTTTGATGGGGTGGGGAGTAAGGCGAACATCCCTGAAGACTCCTCTTGTTGAGTGGACACGTGTGGTCCTGGTAAAAGCCTTCACATGGTGGGGCTCCTAGAGATATGGCCAATGGGCACGAATTCCCTTCTGGTATCTGACAAAGCAGGATTCACCTTCCTCTGTCTGCTATTTGTTCTGTATTATATCTGCTATTTTTGAAGATGAAAACTTGTGTCCAAAGGGAAACATCCAGAAATGTTTCCAATGATGATGACGGGAGTTTGATTTCCAAGTATTTCCAGCATCTGATTAAACTTCCCTGTTGTTAACCAAAATCTGGATTGTTTGGATTAGTTCCATCATTTCACAGTGATAGGACCGTCTGCTACAGTCCTTACCAAAAATGATTGTTTTGTTTGAAAGCTTTTCCCTTGAAAGCCACTGGTGTGTTGTTACTTTATCAACTTAAAACAATTAATTCTTTATTTCTGGGTTTTTGTTTCAGTTTTTTGGTGTTTTTTAAGCATCTGGGTGTTTTTGAACTGAAAATGAAAAGTATTTATTATGGAATTACCCATGATATACCTATAAGGATAGAACAGGGCGTGTCATTTATTTGTTATAAGATGTGAAAATTCCAGAAGATTTTCCTCTGAAATGTAAATTTTTCCCTTTCAAGAAAGTTTCTTTTTCTTTATGTTCAGTAACTTATTTTAGAGACCCACTGGGTCATGTCTGGGGAGATAGTTCTGTTGGAGTGAGGATAGTGTTGCTACAACCTGTCCTTCATGCCATCTGGGACATACCCTACTCTACACAAAAGGCCAAGGGCTGGCCTTCTGAAGACAGGGCTGTTTGCATTATGATTTGAGAGATGCTGAAAAGACCTCCTGTGGCTTTCCTTATACTCCAAATTACACAATTAGAAACTGATGTTTTTAACTTTTGACTTTTCATGATGAGTTTCCGTTAAAACATGACTATCTAGGATAGAAAGCAGCTGTCATCCTGCCAGCCACCATGGAGAACAGAGCAGAACGACCTGGTGGGGGAAGGGTTAATGACTGCTGGGCCTTGGGGAAGAGCTGGTGGGAAGCTGGTTCACCAAGGACTTTGCATGCTGGCCTTAGTTTGCAGTGATAGCAGCTGAAAGCAACTTAAATGATTGTAGCATGAACACAGCTTTGCACAACTCCCTTCCATCTTACTTCATCCTCTCTGCTTCCTGTAACTCTCATATGGGAATGGGGTAGTTTCAGGGATTCACTGAACTTGTTTACAATGTTCAAATGGTCTTATACAGCGTGTGTGTATTTTTAATTGAGGTATAATTAACATATAACTTTATTAGTTTCATTTGTACAACATCATGATTTGTATATATTGTGAAATAATCACCACGGTCAGTCTAGTTAACATCCATCCCTATACATAGTTACAATTTTTTTTGTGTGTGTGATGAGGATATGGTGTGTTTCAAGGTGCAGAAGAATCAATGATGATGTCATACTTTTCCATATACAACTTGATGAATTTGGACGTGAGTATACACCCATGAGACCATCACCGCAAACAAAGCCATAAACATATCCATCATCTCCCAAAGTTTCCTCCCCCCTTTTTATTATTATTATTATTCTGTGGTAATAACACAACATAATATCTACTCTATTAGCCAATTTTAAGTACAAAACACAGTACTGTTAGATTTCTAGATCATATGCAAGTTTTAATTTTTGGAGGAACCTCTATACTATTTTCCATAATGGCTGCATTAGTTTACATTCCCACCAACACTCACAAGGCTTCCCTTTTCTCCACATCCTCACCAACATTTGTATCTTTAGTTTTTTAATGATAGCCATCCTAACAGGTGTGCAGTGATATCTGATTGTGGTTTTGATTTGCATTTCCCTAAAGATTAGTGATGTTGAGCACCTTTTCATGTACCTGTTGGCCATTTGCATGTCTCCTTTGGAAAAATATCTATTCTAGTCTTTTGCCCATTTTTTTAATTGAGTGATTTAATTTTTTGCTGTTGAGCCAACACATAAAAAAAGAAAAGAAAATTTCCAGGCATTATGGATGCTTCCTAGTTGATGCAGATGATTTTGTATTTACGGTGGTACTGAAATATCATGTTGTATGCTCTTTCTTTAGCAGTTATTGTAAGACTAGCAGTGGCTATGGCATAGGAGATAATCAAGATCTTCCGGGTTTGGAGTTTTACAACACAAATAAGATGAGTAGTAAGGAATTTTTGATTATTCCAAGGGAATTCTTGAGATCATAGTCCGTGGAGTGCAGGATTGCTAGGTATAGGAGGAAATTAAGGTGAGGATCGGTGATCTGGCACCACTTCTGATCTTGAGGAACAGGTATCCACTATACGAGTGTTTGAAAAAAATATTGGAAGTCAGGAACTTGTGTTGGGTGAATATGTTTTCTGAATTATTTATTTTTGAACAAAGCCATTTGGGTTATGTAAACATCGAAATATGGGAGTGAGTCACTAAGAGTGGGGTGGTTGATAATGTCACTACTGATTTAACCTCTAAAGGAGCTAAGAACACCAACTGGCCAATGAGTTAACCAAATGAGTAGTCGAAAAACACAGAAATGGTGGGAATTGGGATTTACAAAAAGACTGGGGACCATGTGTCCTGAGAGGGAGTGCCAGGACTTTTGCAGTTGAGAGTGCGGAGGACAAAAAGGGAATAAAATCACACTCAAACAAGGAGGGGGTGTTAACAGGATAGGGGAGGAGAAATGTTCTGGAGTAGTCCTGAGTTTTGACCTTGAGCTTTCTGTTCTCGACCCAAATCTGCTTGATGATGTCCCGGGACACAGGTCAGATCTATCCCCAGAGGATAGAGGGATGGTGGAAGTACAAGAAAACTGAGATAATTGTCCTCAGAAGGCAGGCTTCCTTTATCATTTAGATCCAATTTCATGATTTATTTTTGTAGGGTGAGAGGAAAAGAAGTGATGACGGTCACGTCTCCGCAGAGGAAGCAGCGTGATTGTGGGAACCAGCCCAAACCAAAGCCTGGTTTAAGCATCTTCATCCCTTTGAGAATGTCCAATTACATACTCTAGAGGCCAGTTACTAGAATCCCAACCTGTCCTGGTAATGAGGGGTCACTGGCAGGACACCTTAGACCATTCCCAGTAGGTCTGCTGGCAGGAGAGACTGCAAGGACTTCAGGCCTGCAGCAGCACAGGAATTTGTGGTGGGTGAATACATTTTCACAATTATTTATTTCTGAACATGACCATTTGGGTTATGTAAACATCGGGATGTAAGTCCTTTGGATCTTGCCAAAGCTTTGGCAAAACTTGCACCTCACAGGGGCCAGCCCAGTGGCCTAGTGGTTAAGTACGGCACACTCTGCTTCAGCTCCCCCGGGTTCTGTTCCTGGGCACGGACCTACACCACTCTTCAGTGGCCATGCTGTGGCAGCATCCCACATACAAAATAGAGGAAGACTGGCACAGATGTTAGCTCAGGGACAATCTTCCTCAAGCAAAAAGAAGAAGATTGGTAACAGATGTTAGCTTGGGGTGAAACTGCCTCAGCAAAAGAAAAGAAATACTCACACCTCATTGCGCAGATGAATCCCCGCCAGGTGTGCTCGCAGGTGGTGCACACTGCAGCCCCATGCCCACCCCTGCCCGGTCGTCAGATTTGGCAGAGATGATTCCAGGAGCTAGTCTGGGCATTCCACAGTGCTGCTGCCTACAATTTCTGGTGACTGAGGAAGATATCAGGAAAGAAGGAAGGACAGTGAAGAGGGCAGGAGAGAGACTGGTGATCGCATCGATTGTGGACAGGCTTGCTAGTGAGGCAGAGAGAGTGAGGGGCCAAGAAGGCTGTGCTGACAGCACTACGCAAAAGAGGAGGAGACGGTGAGCTGAAACCGAGCACCGCACTTCACTGATGTCTCCGTGAAGTGTTCCTAATGTTTTCTTGCTTTGAGCTCTTGAAACTTTAAAATATACCAATACTTTTATTAAACTCCTTTGTGTGACATCGAAAATATAGACAGTGACTTCTTTTTGAGGAGAGAGATTGGATTTCAGGTGAGGAGAGAAAGGAGATCTTTCCTTTGCATGTTGTTCTCACAGTTTCCTTTACTAAGTATGTTATTTATCTGTATTTTAAAGTCACAGAGAGTTATCAAAGTCATGGGATGATTCAGTTTTTGCCCTCACAGTCACAGAGTAAAACATACCTAGTCGGAATGGATTATTCCTTTTGTGTAATATTCCAATAGATTCCAAAACATTATTTCAAAAGTGCTTATTTTTTCTCAAGTAAGATATCTGCTTCTAGGTCTCCATTTTTCTGTTCTTTTTTGCATGTTAATTCAGAGTTGCATATAAGGAGATACCACATTTCCCTCATTTTTTTAGATCTATATGTATTGGAAATTTGACTCCTGAAAATGGACTTGTCATTTGGGGGATGATGCTATCAACAGAGACATTTTTCAGCATCAGTGATGTAACAGTAAGCAACTGCTTGTTGGGACTGAATTGTGTGTTTGAATGCTCAAGCTTGAGGTATTATTAAAATCCTCTTTATAATTACTTACCTTTATCTGATAGATTTATCAATTTCTGAGAGTGACGTGTTAAAAAATAATATAGTATCTGTAGTATTTATGTTTTCCCTAAAAATGAGTTATTTTCTAATTGAGTCTTCTTTCTTCTATTCTCCCATGTGGTAACCATCTGGAATTTTGTGAGAATGTGTTTCAATGTCTTGTTTTAAAACTAATATAAATTAGACTCACTATTGTTTTTCTCTCCCTCATGACTCCTCTTATGTTTTTCTGCGTTCACATTTCTTCTTCCTGATGTACATTCCTTACTGGTTCTTTCACTGGAGGCCTGTGGGAGGTCAACCTAGAGTCTGTCCATATGTCAGAAAGTGTCTTTATCTCTTTCTTTGACAGGTAGTTTGTCTAAGTATTTAATTTAGGTTCTAAATATTTTTTCCTTCCTTGTCAAGTTATTTAATATTTCTGATCCTTCGTAGTCTTAGCTGTAAAACGGGAGTAAAGCCCTCAAGGACAGTGAGTGTCACTGAGGTAATGCACGCAGAGCTTGTGATCATGTTGCTCAGCAGATATTAAGCAGTCCATAATGACAGCTGTTATTATCATTATGTCTTCAGAGAGGGTGTTCTCAGAGAATGACTGGTTGAGACCGAGGAGCGGAAGTTCACACCAAAAAAAATGGAATGAGTGATTTTAATTCTTAGCCCTTGGGTATCTTATGCTGTGGTCATCTGCAAAACGTGTAGAGATAATGCATCTGTTCCCGCAGACCGCAGGCAGGACAGCGCAGTGGCCTCATGCCTGGGGGCTTCAGGCTACTCGTTGCCGAGCCTCTGCCGTAGCTGTCTAGGTGGACTCAGTGCAGAGAAAGATGGAAAAAGACTGCCTTGCTTTCCCTCAGATTTTCCCCTGAATTTCATTCATCTTTACATCCAAAGCAGACCCTATCTGTAGCCTTGGTATTCCTCTGGGACTCAGGCTTCCCTCTGCTATTCAGCATGGAGGTGAGGAAGCCTATGTCTGGAATTCAAGAGATTCCTTAGAGTGTTTCTTATATTCGCATGTCCTGTGATTAAAGTCAATGGCAAACGACACGAACCCAAGCCAGGTAGGACTGCCCGTGGCCCAGATCCTTCAGGAATGTAGGTTATGGTCCCCCCACCAGGCAAAGCCACAACCAGCCGAGGTGCTTGCTGAGGGCAAAGGGACTATGAAATGGGTAATGGAAGAAGGTGGTTATAAATACCAGCCACCAAGAGGGGACCAGCTGCAAAAACATGCATTTGATGGTTGTGAGTATTTCTACTTTATTCTGTTTTGAATAAGTTTGAGTGCATGATGTATTTGTGTGTGTGAATATATAAATATATATACTTTATATCAAAGTAAAATACAAAGACTGATGAAATAGAGTCTTGCTACAAATGTGGGCCTCTTCTTATTGACGATCAGTTGATTTTTGGCCATTGGAAGCCCAAAGATGCAATGAATTGTTCTCCTCTGCCATATGGTAGGCTCATGACTTATGAAACATTGCTACATATAGGGCCGGTTCTCAGGAGCCTCACAACCTTGTGGGAGAAACCCCTTGCACATGGTGCCTTCCTCCTGGCCCTGGACTCGTCCCGGGTCTTGGCACTTCTCTTTTTCTTTGGAGGCAAAGTACAGACTTCTCAGTCTTTCCTTTAGCAAATAACTTTCTTGGATGGCTGTGCTGTATCAGGAAGGGCCTGGGCTGCTGTGAACCAGCCTTTGTCCTCAGCTGCTGGCTGTAACGAGAAGGCCTCCCTGGCAGAGTCCAGCCTGCTGTGTGTCTGGGTGACTCTTGCAGCCGTCAGAAAGGAGGGGATAACTCAGAAGTGTTAAGCAATTCATGTGGCCCTTGTCTTACAGGGTGTTTCCAGGGGGTGGTGTTCAAAATGCCGGGCAGTAACCCTTCAGCTCCTGGTCACGGGGTGCATTCCTGGGGTGAGCTCAGAGCAGTGTCTGTTCACCCCAGATGGGAAGGATGTCAGTATTTTACTTGGTAAGGCTGTGTCCATGCACGTCCATGGTTCATCAGTTTGGTGGCATCCCCTGCTGGACCGCTCACCCACACCCCTGTCATGCCTCATCTTTCTTTCAAGGCTCCCAACAGGAAAGGTTCACACCCTCATGACATAACCACAGCACAAGACTAGAGAAAAGAACACAGCCATCCTGGGAGCTACATGCTTTATGGGCTTGGGCCCAGCTGCCACTTTAGGACGGGTTGGTAACAACACGACTGAGTATGCAAACTGGTGATTGTCTGAGACCACAGACCTCAGAACCGCACAGGCCCAGATGTCACCATGGGCAGCAAGGGGGAGTGGGGGTCATTCACTGGCCAGGATTATGGTTCATTATCCAGGAAAACCAGGGCTCACCCGTGATCCATCAGGCCCAGGCAGGTAAGAGTGGTCATGCTGTACCTGACAGAGAGGCTGGAGGCATCTAGAGAATTTCTGCCCTAAAAAGAATGGTATAAGGAAGTGCAGGGGTGCTGGAAATTCTAGTTCACAGGGAGCGGTGATGCTTATGGAACGAAACCCAGGTGTAGCCTTAAAAGCTGCATCACACATCTTTCCTCCTGGATACAGAACATGCAGGAAAAGGAATTTGGAGTCATGATCCCACAGGATCCCAGGAGGATTCCAATCTAGGTCAAGGGTGAACTTGGAGCCCCTAGCGGGGGCCTGGGGAGGCACAGTCTGCCTGCCCTTAGTCCATCTGCACAGGACCTTCCTCTGGCATTGTCCTCACCACCTACACGTTTTGAGCTTTTCACATTGTTTTCTGCACGTAGTGCTGCTGCAATCCAGAGACAGATTAGAAAACTACAAGGTCCTATCATTCGGGGAAAAGAAACCTCAACAAGAGAAGCAGAAAATGTTTCCAATCCTCCAAAGCCGTAGAAAAGCAGTCAATCTCCTGGTGCAGGACGTGGTCCTGGCTGGGGCTATGTTAAAGACACCCACATTTCAGTGGTTGTTGCTCTCCCTGTGAAAGTCCTTCCAACCTCTAAATCCCAGGAGTTCTCAGGGGCTGTCTCTGCTCCTGGCCCAGGTGAAGCACGCTGAAACGAGCCTGTCCTCTGAGGAAGGCAGACTTGGGGGTGTCCTGCAGCAGCCGGAGAGGGGGCTGGCCCTTCTCCCTTCTCTCACACATGATAAGCTGTGACTCTGCAAGATTTCTTGATTCGAGGAGGAATGTGAGACTCTGTGTCTCATTTCCATGAGCACAAGAAGTGAAAGAGCCACACCACCACTCCCAGGCCGCGACAGAAACAGGACTTTAATATCATATCCAAAACTAGCATTAACTATTAACAACAAATAAATATGGCCCCTTCCCAACTGGCAAATATGCAGTGGGGTAGAGATGTCAGGGATTTGGGGTGGGGTTGTCCCCTCCCTCTTGGGCTTCAGGGGCCCCAGGAAAAGGCTTACAATATTCTCCTTCCCATCAGGGTGAGAGGATCTGGCCTGGTGCACCCCGAGTGTCCCTGCTGTGTCCCTGCTGCTGAAGAGGAGGCTGCACTCGAGCTGCATGTTCTGTGTCGGAGGCCTGGTGACTGAAAAGACTGATGATGGGGGGCCTCTCCAGTGTCACAGCCCAACTCCCCACCCCACTGCACTCTGTGCACCAAACCTCGTACTGAGGACTCAATAAACAGCACCCCATGTGTCCCTGATATGGGAGCTGTCATTTAGCATCACCCATTTCACAGAGGAGGAAACCAAGTCCCAGAAAGAAAGGGGAGGGGACTCGGCCATCCCGGGACTGCTCAGCAGTGGAGCTGGGATCCCCGTGCCGGCTGCCCAACTACCCAGGCCCACGCTTAGCCCGAAGCTTTCCTGAGCCCCTGGGTTTAGTCACTGAGGGTCTGGACACTCATTCAGCCCTGAACTTGAGGATGGCCGGTTCTTCTTGGGTTTGAAAAATAGTGGCATCTTGCTGGCCCTCTGGTCTGGGGGCTCCAGTTGGCAGGACAGGCTGTAGCTATAGGACAGAGTGGACCTTTGAGCTACCAGGAGCCATACCTCAGTTGTCCCTCCCAGAGCCTGACAGGAGCTGGAGTCCCAGTGCCCCAGGGGTGACCATGCAACAAGCACTGGGACTGACCAGGGAGCCAAGGCCATAGGCTCTCTGGAACTGGCCATCAGAGAGCTTCCGCCTTGCCCTCACCCAACTGCTGCCCCACCTCACCTCTCATCCTCACTAAGGGGCTTCATGGCCTGGCACCAAATTGCTCCTCAGGCTCAATAGAAGATTGTAAAGATTTGCAGCCTCCTGCAGCAGCAAGATCTCCTCAGTTACTTTGAATTCCTGGAAGAAAGGACAGGAGGCAGACAGGGCCTGGGTGGGGGACGCTGCCAAGGATGTGTAGGGGTGAGAGGAGGGCCAGGAGCCCGTCTGGCTTCTTTGCTCACATGGGAACCCTCCTTCCCTCCAATTCCATTCAGGACTTGCTTGTTCTCACAGCTGGGTTGAAATAACTCCTCCTCCAGGAAGGTGTCCTTGATGCCAGCCCCTTCCCCCACCCACCATTGGGGTGGGTTTCCCAGCTGTATGTATCTAACTCTCCCAATAAATGTAAGACCCAAGGGATGGGGCCAGAGAAGGTCTTGCCCAGAGGGGTCTCTGATTTCCACACCCCTAACCCTCTACAGCTGCTCACCTCACTATTTTTCTAGTAGTTGATCTCATTCCCCTGGAAGGCAGAGAGCCAAAATCCATCAGAAACAACCCCTTTCCCCCATAACTAGCCTCCATCCCCACCCCTGCTCATGTTGCACTACTACCAGGGCCCACCAGGAGGCAGGCGCTTCCAAAACAGGACTTGGACCTGGGCCAGGCTCTGGGCTCCAGAGCAAGGGGGATGTGGGGCCCAGGCTCAGGGACATTGTAACCCAACCCTCTCTGATAGTAGACAGGGAGACTGAGGCGCAGGCAGGAAGGGATTGCTCAGCCCCTGATATGCTTCCTGACGTGGAGGGGTCCTCCTGCCCTCCCCTGGGGCAGGGCCTGAGGGAGAGGCTGAGTCCAGCGCAGACGCAGACGCAACCTCCCGCAGCTCTGCAGTCAGGCAGCTCTGAGCTTCACCAGCCCAGGGAACCTGGACGGGCGGTTATGTGGATCCTGTATTCACTCATCGCTAAGAAGGGCATGACCCCAGCTCCCAGCGGCGGCTGGGAGGCTCTCACGAGAGGAGGTCCGCCCAGTGTTGAGAGCTCAGGGCTCAGTAGGGGGTTTTCTCCTCCTAAATCTCAGGATCCTGAAGCCCCCCACCCCAGGCTCCCTCACCTCCAGATAATACTCCGTCCTAGTGTCCAGCAGCAGCAGGGAACTGAGAAATGTGCCAAGGAAGGGGATGCCACCCTGTGCCATCGGGGTGGAGATGGTGATGAGACCCCATGTTCAGGTGCCCCAAAGACCCCTTCTGTACCCCTCACCCCAGCCTCCTGCCCATCCCAAGGCACCCACCTAGGCAGCCTCCCCCCGATTCCCTCTTGTTCATCCCTCCAGGAACCCCAAACTTCCCCCAGTCACCTCCCAGGAGCCGGCTTTTGGTAAATCCAAGGGTGTGTGGTTCCTGGTCCCAAAACCATTCTGTGCCCAGCCCTTCTAGGCCTCCTCCTGGTCACTTCCAATGCAGGCACTTTAGGTTCGGTGGCCCCAGGAGCAAGGTTAGAGGAGAAAGGACCCTTCTCTCCTGGTAGAGACCTCCAGATGGGGGGGGGGGGTCCCGTCTCCTCTGGTTCCTGGACCCTCCTCCGCAGGCACCCTCACATTCTTGGCTCCCAGGGGGTACGTCTCCAGGGTGGTCAACACAGTGGTGGCCTCCTGCCAGGGTGTGGACAGGGTCAGGGAGGCCCCACTCCGCTCCACGTGTCCGCCCAGACCCCTGACCTTGGACCCTGGACATCTGGCCCCAGTCACCTGCTCCCACTTCCAGGGGGCTCTGATTCCAGACCAATCCCAGCTCCAACACTCACTCCTGCATGACCTCGGGCCTGCCCGGGTCTCCCTGAGCCTGGTTCCTCATCTGGAAAATTCGGGAAACTCCACTCCTCCCGCGGTGTCCCAATGACTCAGTGTCACCTGACTGTCATCACTGCTTTCTCCTCAACCCTCCACGTGGAGTTGGCACAAAGCTCCCCGCATTCCTGTCCTCCCTTGTACCTCATCACCCCCTGTGAGGCCTGCACCACAGACCATCTCCCTCCATTTCCCGGATGAGGAGACCGAGGCCCGCTGAGGGGCAGTGACTTGCTCAGGGGCCCACAGAGGAGAGGTGGCTCCCCCTCCCAGCCAGAGGCCCTGTCTATCCCGCCTTCACTCCAGTCCCCGCTCAGCCACTGACCAAAGTCCTGTCCTCTGCACTCTCGGGCTGTGTTCAAGTGCCAGCTAGGCTGAGCCCTGGATGGAGAGAGACGGGGTGTCTCAGGAGCCCTGGTCCAGCAGCTCCTGCCTGCCCCCCAAGAGTCTCTGATCCCAGGCTGGGCCCAAGGCCGTACCAAAGTCCTCACCTCCCTAGGATCCCCTCAGGACATTCCCCTGCCCAGAACTCTTCCTTTGTCCACTCAGGAAGGGGACACTGAGTGCCATGTCTGGCTAACAGAGTAGGGGTGACCAGAGCTCTGGGCACTGGGTCACTGACATTTGCTTCCTCTTTTACGTGGAAACTTCTAACGTCTGGGCAGGAAGGATCTGTTAAGAATCCATCAGTTCTCTGGATACTTCTCATTGCCATCTGGGGCACAGGTCATTGCCAATAAGAACTGGGTGAGAATCCCGCTGAGACTGTTGGCAGTGACCACTTTAGGGGCAGAGCGGGGAGTTGCAGAGAGCACACAGATCTGTCCCAGGTCCACCGTTCGTGCCAAGGCTGAGCAGCCTCTGTGTCCACCTGGCCCGTGGGATCCTGCATCCCCTGGTGCGGGCGGGGTGCCCTCCCCTGTGGGGTGCAGTGAAGACAGAAGTAGCAGTGGGGCCCTGACTTCCTGAGGACAGACTGCTGACTTAGGAAGAAAGGAACCCCCACCTGCTCCCTCCACCTAGTGGCCTGGAGGAAGATGAGTGCCAGCTGATGGACCCGCACGGAAGACAGAGACCCTCTCATTCTGCTAGCTCCTCACCCTCCTGGAACAGTCCAGCCAACACAACTCTATTCCATGACCAAACAGCCCCCACCTGCCCATGGAGCTAACACATCCCTCTTCCTGTCAATCTTTTTCTGAGAAACTTTATGTGAAAAACTAACCAAAGCCTGTCCTGCCGAGTCCCCCCGCCCATCTTGCTTCCCCTCCTTTCAGATCTCCAGCCTCCCTGTTACCTTCACCAGCAGCCTCCTGCTCACCCACTGGGGTTTGGCGCACCTCCTAAATTTTCAGGAGCTCCCCCTGAGGGGAAGAGAAAGAACGAAAGAAAACCTGTGTGGCAGTTTAAGGGTAAATCCCTTTTGTTGAGAACCCAGAAGATTCGAATGGCCTGGGGCCTGGATGAGCGTTCTCACTGGGTTCTTCTGAGCTCTGAGGTCTCCGTGGGACTGGGGAGGGGCTCTCTTGTTGTCCCATGGGGCCTCCATTCCCATTTCTACTGGGCAGATTGTTTCTAAAAGTGTTGGCTGCGGTTGAGAGTTCTGTTGCTGCAAAGTAAACACTTGAAAATCTCCAATTTGGCTCAATCCAGGATCTGACATTTAAGGAAACTGATTCCTGAAGCAGAACCGCTGGCCTAGGGTCCCAGGGAGACTCAGAAACCCACCAACCAGGTCAGTCCTGTCCTCAGGGTATGCTGCCTCCCAGATGGTCCTAGCTGAATGAAGGGTCAATGCCAGTCCTCTGGGGGATGTCTGGTCCACCCTGGTGGTACTCGGATGGAGACTTGTCCCCAGGTCTTTTTTAGGCAGTGAATCGAGGGGCTCTGCAGAGCAGAGAGGGTGGCGTGGAGTGATGAAAATTTTCCAAGGATTCGGTACTCCTGGGGAAGGGAAGGGAATGAGCTGTGATGGGGCTTCTGTCCCCTCATGGATATCTCCTGTCCTGGATGAGACAGATGCCCAGGGAACCGGGGAGGGCACATCTGGGATCTGATGAGTAACACTCCCGGGGAGGAGGATTTTAGCTCAACCCAAGGAAGGAAGTGAGCTTCCCACCACCGAGACCAGGAGTCGGGGTCAGCAGGCCCTTGGCAGGAAGGGGCCTAGGAACTCTGCAGAGGCTCAGACCACAGACTTCCATCCTGAGAGCTGAGAAAGGAGAAGGGGCTGTCCCCATGACTCCAGAGAGGGGTTCTCTGGCCCCCCCATGACTTACCTTGGCCACCTGGACCCAGAGCTCCACCCCCTGGCCCTGTCCTGGGCCGTGGTGCTCAGATCCCTGAGGCAGGCGGTGACGACAGAGTGGGCCACGTTATGCAACTGGGTGACAGTGGCACGGACGGTGGGAACCAGGTGCTCACGGCCCCTGTTGGTCCGCTGGGACCAAATAACACCCAGGCGGTGGTGGGGCCCCACCTTCTTGAACAGCTCCTGGAGAGGATGGGGAGTGTCACTGACCCTGCCGCGCGGAGCTCAGAGTCTGCAGTCCCCACAGTCCCAGGCAGGAGTCACTGCTCAGCTGGAGCTCAGGAAGCTGAGGAGGTGGCCGGAGGCTGCGGGAGTCCCTGGGTTTAGTCTGTGTCCACCGAGGGTGCCAAGGACCCGGCAGTGGTGGGCAAGAGAAGTAACGTTTGCTCCTGGCCCCGTCTAGCTTCCTCCCAGCACAGGACACGGCTCACACCTGCCCATCACAAGCGGAACCTTCCTCCCATTCTGATCACCCTCTGGTCCAACTCCCCGTTCAGATGCACATTCCCCCAAGGCAGCAACAACCAGGGGCTCTGTTTGTTTGTCTTCCACATAGGCAAGTACACATTAGGTGTCTAATAAGTGCCGAGCCTGTTGAGGCCTCCTGGACAAACGGGTGAGCGACCCAAGGACCTAGCAGGAGTTCACTGAGCTCCCCTCGCCCATCAAAGGGTCAGGCTCTGCCCAACTTCCTCTCTGTTCCACCTCATTCATCTGCACAGCCACTGTGCCCAGCAGGTGCTCTCAGTGTCCACGTGGGGACAGCGAAGGCTTGGGGGTCAGAAGGTTGCCCAGGTCACAGGGTGGCTAAGTGGGGGAACTGTGACTTGGACCCAGATCATCAGATTCCGGATCAGGAAACAGCAGGTCTGGGGCCTCTGATGGCACAGGGAAGGCTGGCCCCACCCACCCCGAGAGCCCTGCTGCTCACCGCATCCATGAGTCTCAACTGCTATGCCAATAGCTTTAGCGGGAATTCCAAGAGGTTAGGCTTTCCTCCCTCAGCAGGTTCTTGGTGGTCACAGCCCAGGGACAGGTGGGCTTTGTTGTGATTTCTGTAGCCGGAGGTGGAATTTGTCCTCAAGTCAATGGTCCATCTGGCTCCAGCTCAGGAGCCGGCACTGGGGCTGAAGCTGCTGGTGCTCGCTCCGGCCCTGGAGGGGCTGATGGAGGTGAGGCTGATGGAGGTGACACTGGCTCCGGCTCTAGCACAGGTGGTGGAACTAGAGCTGGAGCTGGCCCTCGCTCTAGCTCTGGAGCCAGCAGGAGTTCTGGAACTGGTGCTGGAGCAGGATAAAGAGAAAGTTTCACCCACACACCTGACTTTACAAGACAGGAATGGCTCCACTGCCTTTAAGGGAACTCCAGCCCATGAACCCCACAGCAAACCCAGGCTGTAGTCCCTTCACCTTCCAGATCTGCCTCAGTGGGCTCTAGATGCTCCAACTAGACCTGGAGAAGGTAGGCACGGCCCCTCAGGTCCACGCCAGGCAAGGTGACATGCAGAGAGGCCAGCCTCATCCTGAAGCAGGGAAAGTGCAGGGGCTCCCAGAAATCCTGCCCTGGGTCCAGCCAGGTCCCCACCATGGAAGAGATGGCACTGGGAAAAGCAGTTAGGCTGCTGGGCCAGAGGCCCGACCTTTCCTTCCACACTGCTCTCCCAGGGCACTTTTGTTTGGGTCTGGGCCCTATGCCTGCCCCTTCCCATCCAGGGGAGAACCCCATCCCAGCGCTGACTCCTGTGTGGCCATCCTGGCAGTGGCAGGGCTGCTCATCCAGCAGCCTGAACAGAGTCTACGTGAGTCTCTTCTTCCCACTGACACTCTTCTCCCAAAGGCCCTGGACACAGCCCACCCAGCCCTCCATGCACCTGGGCAACTGGACTGAGGACTGAGGCAGAGTTGTGAGCAGCTTGCTCACGAGCCTCCTGTTCTGCGCCTGGTGGTGGTGGTCAGAAGGGAGGGATATGGACAAGGCGAGGCAGATTGAGATGGGACTGTGGTGGGGATGGGTTGCTAGGGGACAACTCAACCCAGCCTTCCTTCTGGTTCCCAGGGAGCCTGGAACCCCATCTACAGCTCTTTGACTCCCGTCCTCTTGGAGTAGAAGCCACCAGACCTCAGTCCTCTCATGGGAATCAAAAGATGAGTGAGATGCAGGATTCTCCCAGGCCTGCCCTAGCCACAGCCCCCATGTTCTCCCTCAACCCTGTTCAGTAGAGACAGGAGGCCCTCCTTCTGAACCAAAAGACCACTCAGTTTTCAGTTGGTCATGTGCTCCGTCATCCTGATCAGAATACGGGAAGATGCCTCCGTAGTAAAGGAGGCTATGAGGGCATCACCTGGGACATGCGGTGGACAGGACCTGAGAATGATGTGGAGTGTGACTGTCTGATTCAGACTCCAACTGAGGCCCAGGGACTGTGTCTGCGTCATTCACTGAGTTGTGTTGAGTGTCTCGAAAAGTCTTGCATGGAGTAGGTGCTTAAAATACTTTGTTAAATGAATGAACTCCAACCAGAACCATCCCAGGTATCCGAGTGGGCCTGGGGCCCCTCTGCTGCCCCAGAGATCCCTAATTGGCTACACCAAGGCCCAGGACCAGCTGGATGGAATCACAAATTCCTTGACAGAGTGCTTTCCATGTGCTTTTGCAAACTCAGAAAGGCCACATCCCTGTGATTGGTGAGCAGACTACTTTTCATGAGGGAGAGAGAAATAATAACCAGGAACAAGCACAGCACGTCCCCCAGCCCTCTGTAGAGCCGGGCACCAGGGAAGCACCTTCCCTGGCTGCTCCCATTAGTCCCTACGAGAACCCTCTGAAGTTGATCCTCTCCCACCCCACTTTTCAGAAGAGCAAAGTGAGGCTCAGAGAGGTGTGGTGACATGCCCAAGACACACAGCTGGCAGAGGGCAGAGTCACCACTGTGCTGAGGAGGGGCTCGCACTCGCCTAGTAACCAGCCGGTCCAGGACCTGGTGGGATGTGTTAAAGGCCGAGTAGTTGAACATGAAGGTGGTGATGTTGGAGATGTTTCTACCCAGGAAGGCTGGGACCATGGACTCTGTTAGTTTCTCCACCATGCCTGCATGGAGGGCGCGCACCCTGCAGGCCTCACTGAGATACGTGGCTGACTCAGCTTCACACTGAGTGAGAGGAGGAAGGACACACAGTCAGCGGCATCACCGTGAACCACCAGGGGGATGGAGGTCTGGAGCTCACCCAGGACCTCCTAGCCCCTCAGGGATGTGTGCAAGAGGAGGGACAGGAGTTCCCACACTGAACAAAGTTCTAGGCTCCCAAAGTACAATCTGAGTTTGGGAGGGGAAAGACTATACAGTGAGTTCCTCAACGCACTTTGCTAGCTCGGGAACAACAGACCTCCCTGTATTAAAGCCTGCACCAAGAGCACTAACCAGTGAGTCCTCAACAAACATCCCCATTATAGAGATGACAAAACAGAGGCTTAGGGATGCCAAGTGGCTGCCCAAGGTCATGGGGGTCAGAACTGAGAACCGCCCTAAGCGGGTGCTGCGTGACTTTCCCTCTAAACCACCCGAGGCTTCATCTGCTCCTGACATGGAGGGAGACGTCCTAGGGGAAGCTCACCCCTCCCCAGTTTGGAGACAGTGGCAGACACGCCCTCTGAGAACCCTGATGACTTCAATAAAAGACACTGATTTTTCTTTCTTTAAATGAAAGGGAGTTTTGAGACCCGCATTCTGGAGATTCCAGATTCAGAAAAAGGCAAAATTCAAAGATACGCACAGCGGAGTGTGAAGCGAAAACATGAATTTTTTCCTCTAATACTCCCAGGAGTATCAAAGAGTGACTTTCTGCCCTCCAACATAACTGGTGGGGAGGAGTGGAGTCCAGATTCCTTTGGGACTGGGACTGGGGGACACTCTAGTGGGAAGGTCCTGGGAGGGTCCTGGGGAAGTCTACAGATTTGAGTTTGGATTCTGGACCCACCCTGGTGATCTCAGGGTCCTGGGAGGGGAGACCCCTCTGCACTCACTCTCACCTTAGTCCAGCCCTGGTCCTTGTTGGTGGCCTGGTGCACCTTCCCCCGGTCCAGGAAGATGGAGTAGTTGGACTCATCTGCCAGCTCTTGGACCATCTCCTGTGTAGAGCTCTGCAAAGACAATGTCTGGTGGCCAGGCCAGGAGGTAGCAGGGGCCTGCCTGGACTTCACCACAGCGGGAAATGCTACCATACATCAGGCACAGAGGGGCATTTGCGTAGACCTCCAGCCGGGGAGACAACAAGATGATACTTCATGGGCTTGGGATTAACATATGGGTAGAAGAGCTTGGCCCCCAGCACACACCTTCCCATCCTGCCAGCCATGACCTGGGGTATGAACATGGCATACCGCCAGGCTTCTAACACCTAACAACCTGATTCCATCCAGGGTGGATCCCCCCTCATCCCTGCCTTCCATCACTCCATCTCCCCCAACACACAGACACAGTGAGGGTCAAGTGGTGTGGGGCTGCCCAGGTGGGATCACAGTTGTGGCCTGACCTGCAGTGGCCTGCCCTGGGTTGCCCTGTGTTACCTGAGGGTTCCTTCTGCCAAATAGCCAGAGGTGTTGGAGGTGAAGGCTGAGCCAATGGCTACGGCGACTGAAAAGACTCTCATTCTCAGCTTGCCAGAAGCCAGAGCCTTGGAAAGTTGGGATACATGAGAACATCCTGCTCTGTTGAGCGCCTCTGGTCAAATGAGCTGGATTGGAGGCTGTGTCTAGAATGTGGGTGCCTAGTGACCAGAGTTCTAAGTTTTGTTGGGGTCTTTCACCAAGAAAGTGAGGCCATGGTTCCACGGCTCCATTACCTGGGCGCCTTCCTTCCACTAGGCCCTCCCAAAGCCCCCTCTGGGCTCTTGACTGCTCACCCTCCTTGTCCATGTCATCTCTATTACTGTACATAAAGATCCATCACAGCCCTCCCCACAGCTCCTTTGGAATGGAACCAAGGTCCCAGCTTTGAGGAGACAGAAGTCAGTCCAGACCATTTTTTTCCCACCAATTCTGTGTCCTGGAAAAGCCACCGTGCCTCTCAGGGCCTCCCCGGTCTCCCAACCTGCACAATGGGGATGGTGCTAGAAACAGATTCCTAGGGACATCTTCGGGTGTATATGTGATAACACCTTCAACATCTGTGAGCTGGTGTCACATGTGTCTGATGTGCAAACTTAGAAATGGAAAAATTACACGAAGGGGTAGACGTAGCAGGGAGCCCCTCTCAAAACAGGCCTGGGTTCCAGCCATGTGATTTTGAGAAAGTCACTGCCCTTCTGGGACTCATTTTCAGGTCTGAAACGTTTAAGGGGTTAAAATTAGAAGAAATTCAGACATTGTCATCCACTGGCATTAAACCTTCCATGGTCTCCTGTTTTGCTTAGAATCAGCCCCAAGTGCCTCATTTCAGCCTGTGTCGTGGGAGCCTCCACAATGGCTCCCAAGCTCCCTGCCTCCTGGAGCGCACGTCCTCGTGTGACCACTAAGTGGTTACTAACTGGCTTCTGAACAAGAGAACACAGCCAAGGTGATGGGATGCCATGTCCAATTTTAATCACAAAAACTCTGTGACTTCCCTCTTACTGGCTTTCTTGGGTTCCCTCCTGTTCTTTCTTCCTCTGTTTCCATCTCTCTTTCTCTTTCTCTGTCATATTTCTGGAAATGTCAATGATTTCAGGTGCCCTACGTAGAAGCCCACGTAGGAGAGATCCGAGGGAGTGCCAGCCAACAGACAGATAGGAACTCACACTCAGTCCACATGAATCCTGACACCACCCACGTGAGTGAACTTGGGAGCAAACCCTCCCCCAGTTGCGCCTCAGTTGAGACTGCAGCCCCTGCTTCATGGAGACCTTGAGCCAGAGGCACCCAGCTAAGCCGTGCCCAATGCCTAGACCATCAAAATTGTGAGGTGTTAAATATTTGGACTTTATAGGTACAACGTTTTGGAGCGATGTTGTCAGAGAGGAACAGAAACTAACACAGTCTACCAGGTTCCATGATCTGGCCCTATTAACCTCTCATCTCTCCTCTTGTGTCTCCTCAGGCTGCCTCCAGCCACGTTGGCATGTTTCTGACTTCCTCTAGTCAAACTCACTTCTGCCTGTGAGTCTCTGCACCAGTGGCACCTTCTCCGTAACACACTGTTCCCAGACACAGGTGGGGGTGGCTTATACTTGTCATTCTGGTCACAGCTAATGGCCCTTCAGTGAGGCCTTTCAGAACCTCCTAGGCACAGTCTCTACCACCACAGATCTCACATCTGGAAGAGCGTTCAATTATTTCCTCCTTCTTCATCCTGTTTAAAGTGAGTCCATGAGGAAGCGCTGGCTGCTTTGGCTGAAGCAGATGCAACGCCTTCCGGTTGTACCAGGTGCACGACTGTCTCTTCCAGGCCGAGCTTCTCCCACCACAAGTCCATTGTGAAGGGAAACCACCGTTCCCTCTCTTTCATGGTCTGGTTTCCCCAAGAACACAGCGAGCCGGTGCCGGTGTCTCTCCCTGTCCTGCAGCAGCAGACCCTAAACCCACAGCCGGAAAATGAGCACCCAGGTTGAAACACCCCCAGATCGTGAATTCAGTTACTGCTGAGACCTTCCCATCCATTTCATAATTCAGTGGTAACTCCTGAGGTCACCTTCCCCCCGAGACCCAACTCCCAGCCTGCCCTCAGCTGATTCGAGTAATGACAGCATTTCCTCAGACCCCTCCCAGCCTGGAGAAGAAATGTTTTGAAATGTTCTCTGTATTAATATTCAAGGACAGGGGATATTGATAAAAGTAATTTGGGTGCATATGTGCGGTAGCTTCTAGGAATAGTATTCAGCCATAACAAGGAAGGAACTTCTGATACGTGATACGACATGGATGAACCTTGAAAACATTATGCTCAGTGAAACAAACTCAACACACAAGGGCAAATATTGTATGATCTCCCTTACATGAGGTACCTAGAATAGGCAAAGTCTTGGAGACAGAAAGTAGAACAGAAGTTACCTGGGGCTGGGAGTGAGGGTTATGGGTGTGAGGGTTTGTCAGTGTTTAATGGGGACAGAGTTTCTGTTTGGGATGATGAAAAGTCTTGGAAATGAATCGTGGTGATGGTTGCACAACATTGTGAATGTATTTGATGCCACTGAATTATACACGTAAAAACGGTTAAAATGGCCAATTCTAAGTTATGCGTACTTTACCACAATACAGAGAAATGTAAAAATGCAGCAGTGAGGTCAGGAAGCAGCTTACGGGTCCTCGAGTCTGCATATGGGCCAGGTAGGTGGCCAGGGGCTGAGTCCTCGACCCTGGTGAGGGTCCAGACTGGTCCTGACAGACTCTAGTTTAGAGGTTAAAAATAATAGGATTGGAGCAATATCATGGATTGGGGGATAAGAAAGGAAAAACATCTGTAGTGGTTAAGTTTCTGTACTCTGCTTCGGCAGCCGGGGTTCATGGGTTGGAATCACAGGCACAGACCTACACACCACTCATCAAGCCATGCTGTGGCAGCGTCCCACATACAAAATAGAGGAAGACTGGCGCAGATGTTAGCTCAGGGCCAATATTCCTTACCAAAAAAAAAAAAGAAAGAAAAGCAAAACATTTTATGATAGGTAGTCTCTTGGCTACCTGTACGCAGTAGCTATTGAGAGTGAAATGTTGGCCCTCTACCTTGACAAACTAGAGTGAGGGACCCACAGAGGTAATGAACAACGACCTCTGAGACTCCAACTCTAAAGGGCTCCAAATGATTCTCCTTTCTTCAAGTGAGAAAGTAGGGACCTTCGACATTACCAAACAAAACAAAACAAAACAAAACAAAAAAAACTTAGCCATCTAAAATTAGGCAAGACTGCCACCTAGTGACCAAATGTGAACATTTCTCAAGAAATTTTGTCCAACTTAACTAGAATTATTAATTATTCATGAGTTTTCCTTTAACAAACATGAAGTGTTCCGATACCAGACACAATGCTACACACTGGAGATACTAAAATCAGAGAGGCAGAGTTATTGCCCTACAGGCGCACACAGAACAGTAGAAGAGAACAGACAACTAAGTGATTGAATGATCAAAATCACAGGGCAGTAAATGCTGTATGTAACCTACGCCCAAGGCGCCGATTCACCCTTAATTTTAAACGAATTAGAACCTGAGCGTGGGCACGGCAAACCCAAGTTCTTCTTTGGCTGTCACCAATTGGTTGTCATTTGGTCACCAACTGGTGACCAAAAAGAACAAAAAGAAGAAAGGAAACCAAACCAAAAGTAGTAACAGTGGCTTTTACATTTAACTGTCTCAGAAACAGTCACTGCACAGTTGTTTAGATGTTGACTTTCCCAATTTTCCAAACCTGACATTTATAGTATCTCCTGCCATCTTAAGGATACAGAATAGATAAACTCTTAATTGTTGAGACTATATGTTACACATACATATTTGAAAGTCAGTTGCAAACCATTTAAGAAAGAGGAGGCCCAGAACGTGTGCATTCACGAGCTAGGGTTAAATGTGGTAGCAAAGTGGTTTCCACCAAGCGTTTTGGAATGAGATGGTCCTGGTGGGTGTCCTGAGGGGGCTGCTTACCCAGGAGGACTATTAAAGCTCTAAGCCCCAGCAGGTTCCCCTGCGAAATGGCAAGAGCACGGTGCCTTCTGCACACGGCTGTGGTGCTGAGTGTGAGAGAGAAGGCGGACAAATCATTTGGCAGCGCAGGGCAGAGTGAAAGGCCAATAAGCACGAACACACTATTCTTGTGAAGAAACTACGTGGACTGCTCCAGGGAAGACAGTCCCTGACGGCACAGGCTTCTTTCCTCATGCAGCAGAATCTTAGAGTAAACATTACTTGAGCAAGGGCTCCCTGCAGCTGTCATGGCCAGAGGTGAGGCATTTCATATCCACCTGCTTTTAGTTCTCTCACGTGGAAAATCCATCTCCCTAGACCAATAGGCTGGGCGCCTGCTATAATGTAGCCAATGCCAGCTGCCAGGGAGACAAAATAGAACATGCAAACGTTGCTCTTAGAACTGTTCTAACAGTAAGGCAGTGGGCAAAGGAGTAAGCGGGTGTATTCTTAGATGTTGTAGTTACAAAAGTAAGGGTTGAGCATTAAAGGAAATTCATTTAGGGCAATTAGTTTTTCTGTGATTAGTAATTCAACATCACCAATTCATTTCAACTAATATACTGCCCCTTGTAAAAAAAAAAAAAAAGTGAAAAAATGAGTTTAACTTGTGAATTTTTAACATCTAAAAGATCTTTACAGGAGGGGAAGTCAAGATGGCGGCGTAGGCAGACTCTGAACTCACCTCCTCCCGCGGACACAGCCAATTTACAACTACTCGTGGAAAAATTACCCCTGAGACAGAAATGAATGGATAAGAGGAACTCCTGCAACAACGGACAATCCTGAGATGGAAGAGACAGCAACTCCCTTCTGGAGAGAAAAACGCCGCCTTCACGAGCCGCCAGCTTCACGGCCGCGGGGAGCAGCTCACAGGTCCGCAGCCTCCCTGGAGGCGCGGGGCCCTGAGCCGGGGAGCGCCCCCGCTGTGGGCATTGTGTGGACCCAGCACAATGTAGACGAGTGCCATAATATCTGACTGTGCCTGCTACTAAAACATTGGGGAGTACCCCCAGAAAACCCGGTTCACAAAGAAACTAAAACCGGCTCTTAAAGGGCCCGCGTGCAAACTCACCCGTTTCAGAAAGCAACCTAAAATCACCAGAAAGAAAGGTGCACAGTGCTTTGGTGACAAGAGACTCACCTAATAGGCCCTGTGTGCATCTCGGTGAGAGGTGAGACCTCTCCAGGGACTGGGACATTGGCGGCGGCCATTGTTGTGGCCTGGTGTGGGCGTGCTGACACAGACGCCATTGGAGTTCTCCCTGGGGCCTGCTAGCCCAGGGTCTGCCCCACCAGCTAGAGCACCAATTTAATCCAGTTCAGCCAGGCCGGGCAGCCCACCCTAGAGACTGGCCCCACCCAACAACAAGCCCTCAGGCAACTTGTGGGCCTACATAGATTGGTGACTGGATTCTCTGCTGCCTGGCAACTGAGCTGACTTTAGCGGGGCAGGGTGTGCACAAGGAGTGGGTGGAGAGTGTGGGGTGGTGGAGGAGTGTGTGGGGCTCCCGCCATGGAGAGACTGGGTCCGCTTTGGGAGGTCGGGGCACGCACACGGGGCAGGACTGTGTTGACTGTGTGTGTGGACGGCAGGGCTTGTCAGCTGCAGAAGACTTGTGCTTCTCAAAGACCCACATAGGGGGTTTGACCCACCTTCCAAAGCCTGAAACAATTGGGTGCTCCTGTGCCTGAGGCCAGCCCCACCCAGCTGCAATCCTCAGAGAGCAGACAAGAGACCTAATGGGCTAGAGGCTTACAGCAATTGTAAGGCCCTGAGCCTAACAACCTGCCATGCTGGGGGCCTACTCACTTAAAAGAAATACTGCAACACAAATGTGGTATTAGAACTTGCAGCCAACTGTGCTGGGGCTCCCCACACCTGATAAAGAGACTGAAGGGCCCACAACAACTACAAGCAGCTGAGCATTACAACAGCTGGCCAGGAGCATAACTCGGCCTCCCTGGGTGCCTACAGGGAGAGCAAACAGGCCACAACAGAAGGACACACGTAGCCCACATAGGGGTCACCCCTGGAATATTGAGAACTGAGGGAAGCACACTGGAAACCTCCTAAGGCATCACTTACATAAGGTCACCTATCCAAGAGCAGGAGACGTAGCTGACCTACCTAATACGTAGACACAAGCACAGGGAAAGAGGCAAAATGAGGAGGCAAAAGAATACATTCCAAGTAAGGGAACAGGACAAAACCCCAGAAAAGGAACTAAGTGAAACAGAAATGAGCAACCTACCCAACAGAGAGGTCAAACTAAGAGTGTTAAGGATGCTCATTGATCTGGGGAGAATAGATGAATTCAGTGAGAATGTCAACAAAGAAATGGAAGATATAAAAAAGAACCAATCAGAAATGAAGAATACAATACTGGAAATGAAAAATTCATTAGAGGGACTCAAAAGCAGAGTAGAGGATACAGAAGAACGGATCTGTGAGCTGGACAAAAGACTAGAAGAAATTACCCAAGGTGAACAGGTAAAAGAGAAAAGAATTAAAAAGAGTGAGGACAGTCTAAGGGACCTCTGGGACAACATCAAGTGCACTAACATCCATGTTATAGGTGTCCCGGAAGGAGTAGAGCAAGACAAGGGGGCAGAGAATCTATTTCAGGAAATAATAGATGAAAACTTCCCTAACCTAAGGAAGGAAACAGACATCCAGATACAGGAAGCACAGAGAGGCCCAAACAAGATAAACCCAAAGAGGCCCACACCAAGACACATCATAATCAAAATGTCTAAAATTAAAGATAAAGAGAGAATCCTAAAAGCAGTAAGAGAATGTCAAGTTACATACAAAGGAAACCCCATAAGGCTATCAGCTGACTTCTCAGCAGAAACCTTACAGGCTAGAAGAGAATGGCACGATATGTTTAAAGTGCTAAAAGGAAAAAACTTACAGCCAAGAATACTCTACCCAGCAAGGTTATCATTCAAAATGGAAGGAGAGATCAAAAATTTCCCAGACAAGCAAAAATTAAAGGAGTTTGTCACCAAGAAACCAGTGCTACAAGAAATGTTAAAGGGACTGATTTAAGGGGAAAAGAGAAGACCACAAATAGGAAAAATTATCTATTTCCATGATAAGAACGTAATGGATACAAGTGCACAAAAAAGAGGTTAGATATGATATCAAAAACATAAAAGGAGGGAGGAGGGGAGTTAAAGAGTACAGCTTTCAAACAGAGGTCAAACTAAAGTGACCATCAATTCTGTATAGAAGAAGAAAGGAACAGAGAAGGACTACTAAAACACTGACAAAAAAAAAAAGTTAAAAAATGGCAGTAAGTACATACTTATCAATAGCTACTTTAAACGTCAATGGACTAAATGCTCCAATTAAAAGGCATAGGGTGGCTGACTGGATAAAACAACAAGACCCATATATATGCTGCATACAAGAGACACACTTCAGACCTAAAGACACTCACAAACTGAAAGTGAAGGGATGGAAAAAGATACTCCACGCAAATGGCAATGAAAATAAGGCTGGGGTAGCAGTACTCATATCAGACACAATAGACTTTAAAACAAAAACTGTAAAAAGAGACAAAGAAGGGCATTACATAATGATCAAGGGAACAATCCAACAAGAGGATATAACACTTGTAAATATCTACACACCCAATGTAGGTGCACCTAAATATATAAAGCAATTATTAACAGACATAAAAACAGAAATAGACAGTAACACAATAATAGTAGGGGACTTTAACACTCCACTTACACCAACGGATAGATCATCCAAACAGAAGATCAATAAGGAAACATTGGCCTTAAATGACACACTAGAACAGATGGACCTAGTAGATATATACAGAGCATTCCATCCAAAAACAGAAGAATACACATTCTTTTCAAATGCACATGGAACATTCTCCAGGATTGATCACATATTAGCCCACAAAACAAGTCTCCATAAATTTAAGAAGATTGAAATAATACCAAGCATTTCTGACCACAGTGGTATGAAACTAGAAATCAACTATAGGAAGAAAATCAGAAAAGCCACAAATACGTGGAGATTAAACAAAATGCTACTGAACAACGACTGGGTTAATGAAGAAATCAAAGAAGAAATCAAAAAATACCTGGAGACAAATGAAAATGAAAATACGACATGCCGGAATTTATGGGATACAGCAAAAGCAGTTCTAAGAGGGAAGTTTATAGCAATACAAGCCTATCTCAACAAACAAGAAAAATCTCAAATAAACAATCTAACAATGCACCTAAAGGAACTGGAAAAAGAAAAAACAAAGCCCCATATCAGTAGAAGAAGGGAAATAATAAAAATCAGAGCAGAAAGAAATGAAATAGAGACCAAAAAAACAATAGAAAAAATTAATAAAACCAAGAGCTGGTTCTTTGAAAAGATAAACAAAATTGACAAACCTTTAGCTAGACTCACCAAGAAAAAAAGAGAGAAGGCACAAATAAGTAAAATCAGAAATGAAAGAGGAGAGGTTACAACAGACACCTCAGAAATACAAAAGATTATAAGAGAATACTATGAAAAGCTATATGCCAACAAATTCGACAATCTGGAAGAAATGGATAAATTCTTAGAATCATACAACCTTCCAAAACTGGATCAAGAAGAAGTAGAGAATTTGAATAGACCAATCACCAGTAAGGAGATCGAAACAGTAATCACAAACCTCCCCAAAAATAAAAGTCTAGGACCAGACGGCTTCCCTGGTGAATTCTACGAAGACTTAATACCTATCCTTCTCAACCTCTTCCAAAAAATTGAGGAGGGGGGGAAGCTCCCTAACTCATTCTATGAAGCTGACATTACCCTGATACCAAAACCAGACAAGGACAACAGAAAAAAAGAAAATTACAGGCCAATATCACTGATGAACACTGATGCAAAAATCCTCAATAAAATACTAGCAAATCGCATACAGCAATATGTTAAAAAGATTATACACCATGATCAAGTGGGATTTATTCCAGGGATGCAGAGATGGTTTAACATTCGCAAATCAATCAACGTAATACACCACATTAATAAAAATCACATGATCATCTCAATAGATGCAGAGAAAGCATTTGACAAGATACAGCATCCATTTATGATAAAAACTCTGAATAAAATGGGTGTAGAAGGAAAGTACCTCAACATAATAAAGACCATATATGACAAACCCATAGCTAATATCATCCTCAATGGTGAAAAACTGAAAGCTATCCCTCTAAGAACAGGAACCAGACAAGGATGCCCACTGTCACCACTCCCATTTAACATAGTACTGGAAGTCCTAGCCAGAGCAATCAGGCAAGAGAAAGAAATAAAAGGGATCCAAATTGGAAAGGAAGAAGTGAAACTGTCACTATTTGCAGATGACATGATTTTATATATAGAAAACCCCAAAGAATCCACCAGAAAACTTTTAGAAGTAATAAACGAATATGGTAAAGTTGCAGGATACAAAATCAACATACAAAAATCAGTTGCATTTCTGTACACTAACAACGAAGTAGCAGAAAGAGAAATTAAGAATACCATCCCATTTACAATTGCAACAAAAAGAATAAAATACCTAGGAATAAACTTAACCAAAGAGGTGAAAGAGCTGTACACCAAAAACTATAAAACATTTCTGAAAGAAATTGAAGAAGACACAAAGAAATGGAAAGATATTCCGTGCTCTTGGATTGGAAGAATTAACATAGTTAAGATGTCCATACTTCCTAAAGCCATCTATAGATTCAATGTAATCCCTATCAAAGTTCCAACAACGTTTTTCACAGAAATAGAACAAAGAATCCTAAAATTTATATGGAACAACAAAAGACCCCGAATAGCTAAAGGAATCCTGAGAAAAAAGAACAAAGCTGGAGGTATCACACTCCCTGATTTCAAAATATACTACAAAGCTGTAGTAGCCAAAACAGCATGGTACTGGCACAAAAACAGACACACAGATCAATGGAATAGAATCGAAAGCCCAGAAATAAACCCACACATCTATGGACAGCTAATCTTTGACAAAGGAGCCAAGAACATACAATGGGGAAAAGAAAGTCTCTTCAACAAATGGTGTTGGGAGAACTGGATAGCCACATGCAAAAAAATGAAAGTAGACCCTTACCTTACACCATACACAAACATTAACTCAAAATGGATTAAAGACTTGAATGTAAGACCTGAAACTGTGAAACTTCTAGAAGAAAACATAGGCAGTACGCTCTTCGACATCGGTCTTAGCAACATCTTTTCAAACACCATGTCTGACCGGGCAAGAGAAACAATAGAAAAAATAAACAAATGGGACTACATCAAACTAAAAAGCTTCTGCACAGCAAAGGAAACCATCAACAAAACGAAAAGACAACCTAACAAGTGGGAGAAGATATTTGCAAACCATACATCTGATAAGTGCTTAATGTCCAAAATATATAAAGAACTCATGCATCTCAACAACAAAAAAACTACCAACCCAATTAAAAAATGGGCAAAAGACCTGAACAGACATTTCTCCAAAGAAGATATACAGATGGCCAACAGACACATGAAAAGATGTTCAAAATCACTAACTATCAGGGAAATGCAAATCAAAACTACAATGAGATATCACCTGACGCCCGTCAGAATGGCTATAATTAACAAGACAGGAAACAACATGTGTTGGAGAGGATGTGGAGAGAAGGGAACTCTCATACACTGCTGGTGTGTTGCAAAGTGGTGCAGCCACTATGGAAAACAGTATGGAGATTCCTCAAAAAAATCAAGGATAGAACTACCATACGATCCAGCTATTCCACTGTTGGGTATTTATCCAAAGAACTTGAAAACACCAATGCGTAAAGATACATGCACCCCTGTGTTCATTGCAGTGTTATTCACAATAGCCAAGACTTGGAAGCAACCTAAGTGCCCATCAAGGGACGAATGGATAAAGAAGATGTGGTATATATACACAATGGAATACTACTCAGCCATAAGAAAGGATGAAATCCAGCCATTTGTGACAAGATGGATGGACACTGAGGGTATTATGCAAAGTGAAATAAGTCAGAGGGAGAAGGTCAAATACCGTATGATTTCCTTCATTAAGTAGTAGATAATAACAACAATAAACAAACACATAGGGACAGAGATTGGATTGGTGGTTACCAGAGGGGAAGGGGGGAGGGAGGAGGGTGAAAGGGATAATTCAGTGCATGTGTGTGGTGATGGGTTGTAATTAGTATTTGAGTGGTGAACATGATGTAATCTATGCAGAAATAGAAGTATAATGATGTACACCTGAAATTTTTACAATGTTATAAACCAATGTTACTGCAATAAACAAAAAATTAAAAAATAAAAAAATAAAAAGATCTTTACAGGGGCTGGTCTGGTGGCACAGGTAGTTAAGTGTGCGCGCTCTGCTGCAGCAGCCCGAGGTTCGCTAGTTCGGATCCCGGGCGCACACCAGGGAATTGGTTGGCAAGCCATGCTGTGGCGGCATCCCATATAAAGTGGAGGAAGATGGGCACGGATGTTAGCCCAGGGCCAGTCTTCCTCAGCAAAAAAAAGAGGAGGATTGGCAGATGTTACTACAGGGCTGATCTCCTCAAAAAAAAAAAAATCTTTACATATAATTACAACTTTCTAATTCTATTTAGACAACTAAACTTACCATCAAACTCATTGAAATGCCATGAACCAGCAGCATTGGCATCCCCTGGGAGCTTGTTAGCAATGCAGAATCTCAGTCTTCACCCCTTACCTTCTGAATATGAGTCTGCATTTTAATAAGTTCTCCAGATAATTTCTGTACACATTAACGTTTGAGAAGCTCTGATACAAGCTATGGTGCTTGCGTATTGCAGTACCACATCTGGAACACTAGGAGGAGCCATTTCATCAAATTTCCTGTACTTTTTAAGGGTGCATTTAGAAACATTGCCATAAGTCGTTTGTTGCAATTAAATTTTTTCCTCCATTGGAATAACATTTTTCTCTTTAAACGAAGCGAAAACAAAGATAACACAAAAAATGTTATATATGATACACAGGTTGTATCTGATGAATGATTGTGGAGATGAAATGTTTTTAAATTTCTCTATTAAAGTCTAAAACCTTTTAGAAAGACTAGAACAATTATTGTTCTAAAACTCCAGGTAAATATTTGAAAATGATGTGACATTATTTGTATTATAGGTGGATATAGAGCTACAATAAAAATAAGTTTAATTTACTTGAAAAACTTTTGCCTTAAACTATGGATGCATATGTGTGTGTGTGTATAATTTATTTCAAGAAGCACACTCATTAAAGAAATGTGAAAAAATATAAAAACAAGGATGGCGTCATTTTATAATGACATAAATAAACTATGATGAACCTTTAACCCATTAAACTTCATCATCAAAAACATCTAGTCAAGGTCACTGGTAAAAATGAACTTCCTGTTTCTTTCCTTTAGAATAAACAAAGAAATCTATAAATTGAGACTTCAGGCTTCAGGCTACGGGGAACTCTAAGGCCAGGCTAAGCGACAAAAGAGAGAACTTCCAACAGCTGCTTGCCCTGCACTCTTGGGCCACACGGCACATTGCCATGGGCCACGGTCCCCTGGCCTCAGTCTCCACACAGCCATGGGCTGCTCAACATTTATAGGGTGGATGAAACACTGTAGTAGCTCCTGGAAACACTTTGTTTTCTCCACCTCCAGGTTTTAGGAGCAGGCTTCTTGGAGAGAGGTTCCCAGCTTGTGCTGAGCCTAAAGGCACTGGGAGAATGAAGGGAATCTTCTCTATCACACAAGTTGATCAGCTCATGGTCCTTCAGATAGCGTGGATATTCATCTCTTGAGTTATTGTAAGATGCAAATACTGTGGATGGATGAAGAACCCGACAGAAAAATGATAAATTCAGAGAAGTGGTTCATAAGCCTGGGAAATCTGCACAACCTTACCAATGATGAAATAATAATCAAAGAATCCAGTGTTGCCGAGAACATGTGGAGCGGGGTTTTCTCCGACACCGTGGTTGGGACCACATTTTGGCACAGCCTGTAGAATGCAGCTTGACCAGTATTTGCGAAAATAAAAAACAGTCATAGTTCTTGGCTCAAAGCCATATTCTAAGCTAGAAATGGTGTTCTAACACCTGAAGCCTGACAAACTGGCCTTTGCATGCAAAGAGAAAGCAAGCCCCCTCAATTACTTTTGTTTCCCTGTGTGTCTGCCACCTAGGTTGGTGCTGTTTATTCTCATCTTACAGATAAAACCAAAGAGAGCAGAACTTCGCTGCCTGTAGCCAATGAATTGTCAAATCAAGATTTCAAAATATCCTCCAGATATTTCCCTTAGAAATATCAAATTGCACCAAAAGCAAATGCAAGGGAAAGGGACTGATGGTGTTTAAGGGTTAAAGTGTCTTCCATTTTTGGAAAAGGATTGTGAAATGAAGGCTCTTCTAGGTGGGCAGAGTAACGCCACGGCCAGCTGAGCCACACTGCCCTCTGATTACTCAGGCCGTCGGAACCGGAGGGGGTGTCCTAGTCCTGGCTCCACTCGCTGTTCCAACAGCTCCTCCACAGCGAGAACCTTCTCCACCTCCCACCGAGCTCTCGCGGGGGGAGGCAGGTGTGTCAGAAACAGAAGTCAGTGTTCCAAGTCCATTGCAACTCAGAAGACAACCGAGGAGGCTGTTGTGGTTCCCGAGCACACTACGTAGTAACTGGGCTGAGTTACACAATGAGAGAGGGAACAAATAAGGAAAAAAAAGTTATTTAGACACCTGCGCTGAAGCATAAGGAATGCCCCCCACTTGTGACTTCGAGCTGGTCTGAATCCTGGCTCCCCGGTTAGTACGCTAATTGTCATCCGCGGGAGAGCGCATCTCGGGCTGCCTAGCAGAACTCAAGAACCTCATCACCCATTCATCCCTCTCCTGAAAGACATCCCTCACCCACCTCCCCGCCCCGCCCCCGCCCTACACCAATTACAAATTTCTTTTGAGAGCATGCAAATGATAGATTAGCTCATTTTACCTTGTCTTCCAGGTGCCCTGCTCAATCTACAAAACTAAGATAAAAAGGTGCATTTTTATAAAACACTCATAATTTGCTACAAGTATTTCTTAGAAGCAAAAAACATCTGACATTTATTGAGTGCTGACGATGCGCCGGCCTAGGTCTAAGGGTTTGCTGTAGATGAAGTCGGCCTCGCAGCGCGCTCCCGGGCCTGCCCGGCACGGCCGGCCTTCAGGGTCCCGGGGCGGCTCTCCCCACGCGGCACCCGCGCCCCGGTGAGCGCTCCGCTCGCGCCTGCGCCGGGCGGCCAGCGTCCCTCCTGCTGCGCACGCTCAGGTGTCTTCCTGGCGGCGTGAGAGGACACCCGCCAAGCCTTGCTCGTTCAGGCAGCAAACCCCTTGAGGATGATTTGGAAAGGACGGCGGCTGTGCTCGGAAAGCTTCATGACACCTCTGGTAAGCTCAAGAAAGCAGCAGCACCAGACTTGGAGAAGGGGTGTCCGAGGCCTGACCGAGTCCGGGAGAAAACGGGGAGCGTCTCTGCAGCGGCCGTGAGAGCCCGGAGAACAGCAGCCAGCGCGTGGAGACACGGAGACAATGACCAGGCCAAGGAGAGATTCGGCAGAGTTGGCCTCTGAACTGAGAAAGATCTAGAAGTATCCTAATTTATATTCATTGTATGTCCCTTTTTATGTATGTGTAAGAGTGAAATGATAAAAACCTGCCTCTTAATAGATCTAATAAGGATGTTTTACGAAATGTAAAATAAAAAATTGAAGTGATGAGACAGCACTGTGTCATAGAGCAATTGGCAGTGTTTCTTTCTTTCTTAGTGGCTCATAAAATGGTACATCTTACAATTGACACATTTTAGACTTGTTGAAATATGGCGTTATTTAGGTTGATTTTACAGATGACGGATGGCGGCACAGAGAGGTTAAACAACTTGCTCAAGGTTGCACAGCTAGTTCGTGAGGGGATGTGAACAGAACAGGCTGCCCCCAGGGCCTGTGTGCTCTGACTACCCGGGTGTGTGCTCATTACCCGCCTCCATCCGGTTCTGTGCTGGGTTTTGGCTGGCCGCCTCCCGCCTGGCTTGCCTGTGGTCCTGCCCATTTTCTGAAGCCAGTTCTCCAGGCTTCCCAGATAGTCTGAGAAATTCAATGCACACTTTCTGCCTGAATCAGCCAGGGTCCGTTTCTTTTGAGGATGAATACGCCGTTAAGTGATCTCCGCTGGAGATCTCCCCAGGTAGCAACTGTGCGCGTGCGCGTGCGCATGCGGGGTCGTCATTTGTTGGGAAGGGCTGAGCCCTGCGGCCATGGGGAGTGAGCACTGGGGGCCTAAATGGGCTCCTTTCCGTTGTCTTTTTTCTTCAAGTTCTGCAGTCTTGGTGACAGCATTGGACCTTCCAGATTTCCCAGTGAAGCTCAACTCACGTGTTTTCTGTGCATGCCCTTCACGTGTACGTTGATGCGGTTTCCTTCATCTAGTGAGCGCCACTGGGTAGTTGCAAACGTTACTGCCATGACAGTACCCAGACTGGATTATCTGCCTTTGGAGCACTCTGAGTTTTCCTCTGTAGTAACTTAGACACTTGTAAGTTTATTGTTTATAATTATTTGTTTGATATCTGCCTTCCCCATTATGCTAAGGTCACGGGGATAGAGATCTGGGCTGTGTTATGCCTGGTACTAGGTAAGCGCTCAGGTGCCATTTTATTTACCTGAAATTTTAAAGCCTGAGGGCCTCAGAGCCCCTCTGATTATATACTGTTAGTTTACAAATGAGGAAGCAGGCTGAGGTCTGGGGAGATGATGTCCTTTGTTCTCTGTCGCAGTTCGGTGGGGTTGTCTGCGCTGGGATCCAGATTACTTCACCCCCGAGTCCTAGTTCCGTCCTCCAGGCCTGGGTCTCTGTCTGGGTCCCATTGTATATACTCTTCCTGAATATTCTATAGAGAAGAAGTCAGTGCCAGCTTATTAAACCTAAACAAGTGTGTTTGTAAATGTTAATTTGCAATGGTTTAGCCGTGAGTGAGGAGATTGACCCGGAGGAAGCTAAACAATGGGTGAAAGTCACGGTTGAACCCAGGCGTCCTGGGAGAGGAGAAAGAGTGAGTCATAAGAAGAGGAGCAGCAGCTCCGGGGGGAGCCACTGCTGCTGCAGAGCAGGAGGCGTGAGCTTGTGTTTCAGGACAAAGCTGCCCCTGACAGGAGCTCAAGTAGCTTCTGAGAAGCGGGGAGACTGGTGTGCCGCTTCATCCTTACCCCAAACCTTACAGTATGCGCTTTGCTCCTCCGCCAGAGACTGAGTTCTGCCTGGGCTGGGAGGGTCCGCGGCTGGCTCCTGAACGGTGGGATTGGGTGCTAACACGTCTCTGAAGATTTAAGGTGCTGTGTGGAGAAGGATGGAATCTGAAATCCTGTCATGTACGGTGCCTGCTAGTTCCTTTCCTAGACCATGCCCCTGGAATCACCATCCTTGGGCAGAAGTGCCCCACTGCAGGTGATGACAGGCTTGACCAGAATGCCCAGGCATGGAGGGGGCAGCCTGGGTCACCCACACTTGTGGTCTAGAAAGGAGCCGCCATCAGATCCTCAGATGGAGATGGTGGACGTGACATCAAAGGCAAACTGTATTTTGCCTCAGAAAAGGTGTAAGAGGTGCCAACATTTTGCCATCAAGTCCTGCCTGCAATTTCAATTCACATAGAAACAGGAAGAAAAGAAAGAGATGGTTGAAGCTCTTCTCTTGTACTTGGAAAGCTTTAGGAGAACTGTGATTAATCCAGCCCCATGCAGATAAAGGGGTTGTGCTAAGGATGCGCATACGTCTGGGTTTGCTGCTTGTCATATTGGCCTTCTACTTGACCTTTAGGGGAGATAAAGCCTGGTGGATGTGGGGAACAGAAACTCGAGGCCATGTGCAAGGACAGCTGCCCACTCCCGCGGCAACGCAACCCAGCTCTGTCACCTTTTACAGAAAGCCGGGAAGGACTCTAGCTCCCTGCAGTGTCCTCTGTGTGTGTGTGTGTGAAGAGAGAGAGAGACAGAGGGAGACAGAGAGAGATAGCGCCTAGGAAACAGGAGCCTAATCAAGCCATTAGGTCCTATTTTACAAAAAGGAGAGGAACTTATTAGCCACCTGAGGAGACTAATCAAGTGGATGGAAAACATTGACCAATGGAACACGTGATAGTTGGGAGGTCAAAGCTATAAACTAGGTGGATGGGGCAGCCAGTGTGTCAGCAAGAGTCCTTGCTAAGAGTATGGATTGTTATAAAGATCCTCAAAGGGTGGAAGCTCACCTTCAGCTTTTTTTTTGTAGGGAAGGATTCGCCCTGAGCTAACATCTGTTGCTGATCTTCCTCTTTTTTTTTTTCTTCTCCCCACAGCCCCAGTGCATGGTTATATATCCTAGTTGTGAGTCCTTCTAGTTCCTCTATGTGAGCTGCCACCACAGCATGGCAACTGACAGGGGAGTGGTGTGGTTCCGCGACTGGGAAACGAACCTGGGCTGCCAAAGTGGTGAGAGCACTGAACCTTACCCGCTAGACCTCCAGGGCTGGCTCACCTTCAACTTTTCGTGGATTCCTCCTCTATCATGCTAGCAAGCCAGTTAATCCATCACAGTGTTTCTTATTTATAAATGACAATACTAGCGGGTTCTAAGAAGGAGATTTTGTGGGTGAGAATCCATTATACTATTAAGACCAAAAGGACAAATTAAGGAGTACAGTGCAATATTTGAAAGATAGAAGAGGAAATGTCAAAGGAGTTTTGCGTGGAGCGGCATCGCCTGTAGTCGGTGTCTGGGCGCGTTGGGGAAGCACCTGCCCGAGGGTGCTGGCTGCCCTTTCCCTTGGACCTCTCCCTCCCCTGACATGTAGAGGATCAGCCATGTCTTAGGTGTACACAGGCTCTGACTGCTGAGCTAGCTTTTTTCTTTAGTATCTCTGTTCTGAGTGATGACTTTTGTGATGGCCGTTGGAGAGGTAACAGCTCCTGGAATGTGGCCATGGTTACTCTCCTGATACTCCCAGGCCTTCCGTGGGGCACGAGGCTCATCAGTGTGCCAGGGAGCAGGGCCCTGCTTGTCTCCCCTCAAGCTACTAAAGGGCCTTATGTATTTGACAGCCTCCATCTCTCGCTTACGAGCTGCGAACTGGCTTACCTGTTTGCTTTATAAAAAGCATATATTCTCTTAAAATCCTTTTTAGGTAAGATTTTTTCATTGGGTTTTATGATGACGTTAACATACTCAGAACTCATAGGCAAGTTCACTTAAAAAAAAAAGATAATCTCTTACAAATAGTTCTATTTCTTTCTCTGGCTGTTTGGTGTCAAGATGACAAGTGGCTCATAGGTGTGGGGTCTGTGTAGGAAGTCTCCTACATGGCCACACGGAGAATGTTTATTGTAGAAAGGGAACTTTTGCCCTGTGAAGTCACCTCCTCCGAGTCACCAGTAGCTTTCTGATATTCTATCACAGGAAATTCCTGGTGGTCCACAAAAGCAGTCTTCTGAGTGCAGCTGCAGAGAGAGAGAAAATAATTACTGAATTTGACAGTAAGGTCTGGGGACCGGTGTTCAGGGGTGGCCCTGCACCTGGGCCCTGAGAAAGGCAAACTGGGAGCTTCTTTGAACAATGTCAAAATAATCCAAGGAACAAAGGTCAACTGACCTCTCATTGTAATGCATTTAATGCAGAGAAAAAGGTATTAGAGGATGTCTTTTGTATCCCAACAAGGTGGTGGGGAATTATATTTAGATTTGGTTTCTTTGAAGCTGTAGTAACTGCCCCCTCCCAAGCCTCACTTTTATCTACATTTGATGTTAATTATCAAAATCACAGCTTAAAAGTTTGGGTAAGACAGTGGCATGTTTGAAGCATCAGATTTTGAGTGAAAAACTGTCTTACATCAGTGATTTCAACTCAGAACATTAACACGCTTCACACACTTTTTCTCCATCAACTTCAATTCCTTGTGTGACACAAGCCAAATCCCTTAATTCTCTGGGCCTTAGTTATCTCATCTGTAAATAAGAGAGAGTCATGAATCTCTAAGGGCTCTTCCAGATTTAAGACACTGGGATTCTAAGCCTTCCCACGTGCCCCTCGGGGAGGAGCAGGCGGCCTCTGTTGCACTGACGGGGTGAGGAGCCTGACCCATGTGTCTCTGGGTTGTGCCCAGAACTTGTGAATGACATGGTGCAAGTGTCCTTTTCCTGGACTATCCATGGCTCTGACTGTGGTATAAGAATTAGAATTAGCAACGTCAGCCTCAAAGAACAGTACAAGTTGAATTAGAGATTGACTTCTCTAAAATAATTATGACCCATCATATGAGGTTGTTTCTGCGCTCTTTGAAGACTACTTTAAAGATTTTATTTATTTATTTTTCCCCCCTAAAGTCCCAGTAGATAGTTGTGTGCCATAGCTGCACATCCTTCCAGTTGCTGTATGTGGGACGCGGCCTCAGCATGGCCGGAGAAGCGGTGCCTCGGTGAGCGCCCGGGATCCGAACCCGGGCCGCCAGTAGCGGAGTGCGCACACTTAACCGCCAAGCCACGGGGCCGGCCCTGAAGACTACTTTAATAGCTGTTTTTCCGGAGTCCCATGGAACAAATGTAGGCTTTGTATAAAATCTTTAATGTTCTCTATTGATACGTTTTGAGTGTCTTCAGTGTGCCAAGTAGTTTGCTTGAGTTGGTCCACCTTGAAGGCCAAAATCTCATTTGATGTTTTTCAACTGCTGCAACAGGATTGGCTTGAAGAACACTTACATGTCCCCGTTATTCTCTCTGCAGAAGATGGAAGGCCAAGGAGAGGCATAAATTCGTAGGGGCCAAGGCGATGATGAAGTTGGGAAGGAGTGATTCAATAGTCTTTGTGGCCTTCTGTTGGCAGCCTGCATTTTCTAGCCACACAACTGGCGGCTGCTACACACCTCCCACCAGCCACAACAATTCATGGAAATTAATAAATGCATTTATTGGGAGAGGTCATGGGTAAAACAGGAAAATCAGTCCCCCAGCTTCCCAGACAAATACTCTGGGATCGAGTTTCAATAGAAACAAGTAGCCTCCTTCACAGCACTGAGTATTTATAGCAAACAGAAGTGGTTCAAGTTCTTAGGTAGTTCAGCAAGGTTAAGTATGGTTCTTGTATTTGTTTAGTTAACACATGTGTTTGGAGGAGGTTTGTCTCATAAAATGCCAAGTACTAGAAATTCTAGAATGTGAGAAGACTGAATTAGTGAGCCTGATTGCCCTCCTCTTAGACTGTGGTCATAGAGAAACAGAATAATTTTTGCTTAAAATTGACACAGAGTTCAATGGGATAAGAATAGTCTTTTCATTAATGGTGCTGGAAGAAGTGGATATCCACATTCAAATAAATGAAACTGAATCCCTTCCTTATATTACACACAAAATTAACTCAAAATAGGTGATAGATCTAAATGTAACAGCTAAAACTATTGCAGTTTTAGAAGAAAACATAAGAGTGAATTTCTGTGACCTTGGATTAGTCAATGGTTGCTTAGCTATGACACCAAAAGCATAAGCAACCAAAGAAAAAACTAGATAAATTTGACTATATCAAAACTTAAACTTTTTGTGCTGCAAATGATACATCAAGAAAGTGAACAGGCAGCCCACAGAATGGGAGAAAATATTTAGAAATCGCATATCTGATAAGAAATTGATAACCAGAATATATAAAGAACTCTTACAAGTCAACAACAAAAAGACAAGTAACCCAATTAAAAAAATGGGCAAAGGATTTAAATAGACATTTCTCCAAAGAAGATATACAAATGGCCAACAAGCACATGAAAAGATGTTCAACATCCTTAGCCACTAGGGAAATGCAAATCAAAACCACAAAGAAATACCACTTAAAAGCCACTGAGATGACTAAAATCAAAAAGACGACAATAATAAGTGTTAACCAAGATATGGAGAAATTGGAGCCATCATATATTGCTGGTGGAAGTGTAAACTGGTGCAGCTGATGTGGAAAGCAGTTTGGCTGTTCCTCAAAACATTAAACATAGAGTTACCACATGAGCCAACAATTCCTCTCCTACGTATATGCCCAAGAATATTAAAAACAAATGTCCACACATAAACTTGTATATGAATGTTCACAGCAGGATTATCCATAATAGCCAAAACATGAAAACAGCTCCAATGTCCATTAATTAATGAATGGATAAACAAAATGTAGTGTATCCAAATGTGGTGTGCAATGGAATATTATTCTGCCATAAAGTGAGATGACGTACCAATACTTGCTACACTGTGGATGAGTCTTGAAAACATCGTGCTACATGAAAGAAGCCAGGCATAAAAGACCACATAGTTTATGATTCCATTCCTATGGAATGTCCAGAGTAGGTAAATCTGTGGAGATGGAAAGTAGATTAGTGGTTTTCTAGGGCTGGGAGTTGGGGTGGGGGGAGTTGGAGGAATGACTGCTAATGGGTTTTGATATTTGGGGTGATGTGACTCTCCTAAACTCAGATCATGGTGATGGCTGTGCATCTCTGTGTATATATTGAAACCATTGAATTGTATACTTTACATGGGTGAATTTTACATTGTAGGAATTATATCTCAACTCTTTAAAGTACAATTGACATGCAGGCAGGTGGGTGATGAGATGCTGTGATGTAGCTGCACTCTCCAGGCCTTCCACACCCCCGAGCTTCCCTTCTCTGGCCCAGGCAGCCGAGGGGAGGCCTTTTCTAGCGGGGCTGTGAGAAGCGGGGGGCTGTGTTTCCCTACTCCTTATTCCTACTTATCTAGGTCCCAGAACAGAAAAGACCAAATGAAATCCCTCAGGCTGTTTTTGATTACGGAGAAAAGAAAAAGATGATCTATCACATTGAAAAAACTTACATTCATATTAGTTTGCTTTCTCTCTGGAGCTTTAAAGATGGTTTTTAGTTCCTCATAGAATCTTTTTAAAGTATAAATATTTGTATGTTACAGATTGACGCTATATATGACACCCTGTCTAATCCTTTTCCTTTTATATATTTACGATGCTCATATATATATTGAATATGCATTCGCATTTTTGCTATTCCATTTTTTCTATTTCAGAGTCTTAGTCTCTTCTTTCCTTATAATATGATTTATTACGGAATCTTTTTTGTTAACCATAGCTGGTTGTGGTGTCCATGAAAACACACCTCTTAGGTTTTCTGCCTGCAGAGAGTGTGGCTGGACACAGCTCTATTTGCTGAGCTCTGACATCCGTCTCTACATTCACGCAGAGGACACATTGCCCACGGTGGCTCCCAGTGAGTGGCTGAGCACATGAGAGATTCTAAGGCCTGTTCCTGGGATGTCTCTGACAGGTTACTTTGGCTCTAGGACTCCTAGGCTCTAGGACTTCAGCTTTGCTGGATCTTTCCCGGAACTACACTGCAGTCTCCCATCCTTCAACCATCCAACCTTCCTCCCTTCTCGAAGTGGGAGACCACATCATGCGGGACATTGCCCTTGACTGCTCCTGGCTGATGGACCACAATGGACCCTTGACCTGTCTCAGGGCGGTTGGTGGTGCCTTACTGCTGTTGATACTTTTTTTGGTTACAGTGTTGTTGTTCTAGTCTGATCAGCCAACCTCTGCCAGAACATTGTGGCCTGTGAAACTGATCCGTGTCCTATGTTTGGCTTTCTGCACCATTTGCATTCTGACAATGGTGAGCCTTTTATTGCAAAAGGCACTCAACAGTGTGCTGCTGGTCCAGTATTTGATGGAGCTTCTGTGCTCTCCACCATTCACAGGCATCCTGTGCTGTTGGGTATTGAAACAGCCTTCTCAAAAATTGACGGGAAAAAACTTCTGACATTACTTCTTCACCTTTTCCTGGTCCACCCACCTTGGTAAGAGAGTTTGGTCACTGAATTTGGCAGTCCCCAGAAAGGAATTTTTTTCTCTTGACTGCTTCCTGGGTAACGATCAGGACAAAAGAGATGGGAGTGATCATCAAGAACTGTGAAGGGTTTATCCTGCTTGCAAACTAACAAGTTTTAGCCTTCCGTCATTTCAGTGATGTGGGCAGAAGACATGAGACTGCTGGGTCAGAGACCAAGGACTTTGCTACTCATGGCAATAGCAGTGGTCAGAGTTCTCCAAGCCCAGTTCCCATAGGGCAATGATGAAGGGCAGATGAAATCTGCACATGCAATGAGTCGCATACAGGAAAGGAACCCCAAGTTTAAAGGGACCAAGTTTTTATCTTTATTTATTTATTTATTTATTTATTTATTTATTTATTGTGAGGAGATCAGCCCTGAGCTAACATCCATGCCAATCCTCCTCTTTTTTTTGCTGAGGAAGACTGGCCCTGGGCTAACATCCATGCCCATCTGTTCCACTTTATATGGGACGGCGCCACAGCATGGCCTGCCAAGCAGTGCATCGGTGTGCGCCCGGGATCCGAACCGGTGAACCCCGGGCCGCCGCAGCAGAGTGCCCGCACCCAACCACTTGTGCCAATGGGCCGGCCCCTAAAGGGACCAAGTTTTTAATAGTGGGCAATGAGCCTGCCTGATCTTTGCCCTAGAGGGAAACATTATTACATCAGAAAGTTAATGTAGCTGCCCTTTGCTCTGGAGGAAGATATTATCTTTATTCTCCAAGGCTGTATGATAGACAAACATTCTGGAAAAAAGAGTCTAGAACAAAGAGAGCCAGTGCCTTTGCTCACAAGATGTGTAGAGAGACACCCAGGGGAATTGTCTCCCAATAGTTATATAGACCTATTTTGAAAATTTTGGATTCTGCTCTTATGATAACTGGGCATGATGCTCCTTTCTTTCATCTAACAGCAGTTCCAGGCTGGCCTGGTGGTACACCCTCTGGGTGGTATCTCAGCCAAAAGGGAGGCCTAGGGGATTCAAACTTAATTCTGGTTCAGCCACCTGGATTCTCTTGTTGGATTAATGAGGCCCTAGATCATAAAGATCATGATCACATGGTTGAATACACTGCTTATCAAGGCCTCCTGTGGTGGCCCACACAGGCCAAAATGGGGAAATAAGTATTTTTATGGACTGAATTCTGTCCCCCCAGCAAATTCGTATGTTGAAGTCCTAACCCCCAATATGATTATATTTGGATATAGGGCCTTTAGGGAGATAATTAAGGTTAAATGAGGTCATACGGGTGGGCCCTAATTCAATAGGACTGGTGTCCTTATAAGAAGAGGAAGAGACACCAGAGATCTCTCTTTCTCTCTACACAAGCATGGAGGAAAGGCCATGTAAAGACACATTGAGAACGTGGCTGTCTGCAAGCCAGGAAGAGAGGCTTCACAAGAAACTAACCCTGGCACCTCCATCTTGGGCTTCCCAGTCTCCATAACTGTAAGGCAATATTGTCTGCTGTATAAGCCTCCCAGCCTGTGGCATCTTGTCTTGCCAGCCCCCAGCAGACTGATGCAAGTGTTCCGTGTGCATTTTATAAAAGTGCCCTTGTCCCTCTTGTACTTGAACCTTTCAGAGAAAGGTCTTGGTGTAAGTAGGGGAATATTTGGACAAAAGGTGAAGTTATAGGTACTGGAATGGGCCTCACCAGTTTTGTGGTGGTAGAGGAGGGCAATAACCCTCACCTGGGGAGGTAACACCTTAGCCATCAGGAGGTGTGGGAGAGGGAGTGATGTTAATGATCAGTCTGGGTCATTTCTTTGGATCCCTTCTCAAAAAGGAAAACACCCTGATGTAGCTCCCTCACACTGTTGCAAGTGACTTAAATTCAAGACTGCTGGGTCTGCCATCCTCCTCCATATGACTCTGACCATGATTTGATCATCATTCACTTTAACCTTACTGAGAAATCTGTTGGAAACCACAGAGGAGGGCCCTTCCTTGCAAAACACCAGTTGGCGCCACTGGATGTCTTCCCTGTCCTCATTTCTGTAGTCATTGCTCCATCATTCTGTGGGGTAAATGAATACTGCTCTGCTGGTGGTGTGTACAAACAGGACAGGTTGGATGGACTGTCCTTCAGGCAGTCATTCTAAAAACAAGGAGTGAATTCAATTATTCAAGCTGAACTGGGACCTGTAGACCTGCCAGCTAGCCAGAAGGCCAGTGTCATTGGCATTGTCAATCTTTTCACACACACCCCAGTGATGTAGATCTCATTTGCATGGCCACAACAATTGTGAACTTTCTTTCCAGAGGCATTATGCGCACTCTCAGTATTGTACTTCTAGTCTGGAATCCAGGTGTTGATTTGCCTTTCTCATGAAAACATGGGGACTTGACCCCTAGGGATGGTCATAGGAGACTTTCGAGTATTTAAGGAAATACCACCAAGAGATCATGTAGCCCTCAGACAACTGTGGAGATCTCTCCCAAAGCAGCTGCGCTTGGTTCTCAAGGAAGCGTCATGGAGGGTTAACTGGCTTGTTAGTTATGTGCACACCCTGAGTAGTTCTTTCTATGATGGAAAGCATCCAATCAGAAAAAGTGGTGTGGGTCGGCCCCGTGGCTTAGCGGTTAAGTGCGCGCGCTCCACTGCTGGCGGCCCGGGTTCGGATCCCGGGTGCACACTGACGCGCCGCTTCTCCGGCCATGCTGGGGCCGCATCCCACATGCAGCAACTGGAAGGATGTGCAGCTGTGACACACAACTATCTACTGGGGCTTTGAGGGGAAAAAAATAAATAAATAAAATCTTTAAAAAAAAAAAAAAGAAAAAGTGGTATGGAATCTGCCCCTGATGTTAGCTGAAATGATCAATGATATAACCTCATCCCCGAAAGCCACTTGGGACAGTCTAAACTCATTGACCAGCGTTGTTATGGTTCATAGAATTGCCCTAGACTTCTTTCTGTACCTGAATTAATGCCTTGGGCCAAGTTAAAAGATTAATACAGACAATTAAAGAGAAAACCACTTGGATTTCTAAGGTAGACCCTGATGGTTTGTGGGATTTGCTCAACTTGTTGGAGCCAGCACCCTGAGGGGCTGGCTGGCCTTATCCTGCTGCTTGGAGTCCTGTAGGTAGTAGCCTTAACTAAATGCCATAGGAGACAAACTGAATGGGTTTGGTCCCTGCCTCTGTTGGTCAGATAAATTGGAGTGGGTGACAGAGTGGCATACATATGGGAAAACTTACAAGAAACCAAGATGGTGCAGAAATGAGGGGTGGATGTTGTGGGAAAACAATTCTCCATGGATCTCTTGAGTTCTTGAAAATCTTGCTAGCAGAAGTAGACTGCATTATTGTCTACAGTATCCTTTCAAGGATATTTATATAGCAAATATCTCTTGGATGATAGAGATAGTATCTCCCTCTGGAGCAGAGGGCAGGCATGCTTACTGCTCATTATAGAAGATTTAGGTTTCCTAAGCTCAGGGTTCTCCTCTGTACTGTAATGCAACTAACTGTGTGTTACATTACCTGGGCTCATCTGCATCCACCCCATGGGACTTGGGGGCAAGAACAGATGCCAGTGTGCTGATGCTCACGCTGCTTACTATATGGGGAGTCATAATTTTTTTGTCCCTGACTTAGGCGTCTGAGGCTAAACTCTCAGACGCTTCACAGTTCCTATGTGAGTAGAATAAGTAGTAAATGACCATTATGTAGTCCATACATCATGGGTTGGAGAGAGGGAAGGAATGAGTCCTTAGTGCACATAAAAGGACTTTCTTCTCTCATAATTAAAAACCCTCACTCTTATTGAGTTTTTAACACATTTTCCCTAAACTTTCCAAAGTAGTAGAAGGTCTTTCTTCAGCCACCATAATCTGCTCACCTGTGTTTGTCAGTATTATCTCTCACCATCTTTCTGTGTTTCTCCTTATTTCCCATATCCTTTGTTTCTCATTGCATGAACAGGCTCAATGGTGATTGATGATTGCAGGAAGATTTTATTTTGGGGCTAGAATAACATTAATAAAAGACTAAAGCACTGGGAACCACTGGGTGATGATCTACAGCTGGCTTGGGAGGAATGCAGAAAGAACCTACCGTGAAGAATGAAGGATTTTCTCTTAGGGTCTTTCAAATTTTATTTTATTTGGTAAAATATACATAACATAAAATTTGCCATTTCAACCACTTTTGGGTATACAATTCAGTGGCATTAAATACATTCACATTGTTGTGCAACCATCACCACTATCCATTTCCAGGACTTTTTCATCATCTAAAACAGAAACTCTGTACCCGTTAAACACTAACTCTTCATTCCTCCCTGCTCCCCCCAGCCCCTGGCAACCCTTGTTCTACTTTCTGTCTCTATGAATTTGCCTATTCTAGTCCCTCATATAAGTGGAATCACACAACATTTGTCCTTTTGTGTCTGGCTTATTTCACATACCATACGTTTTCAAGGTTCGTCCATGTTGAATTATGTATCAGAAGTTCATTTCTTTTTATGGCTGCATAATATTCCATTGTATGCATATGACACATTTTTAAAAATCTGTTCATCAGTTGATGGACACTTGGATCGTTTCCACCTTTTGGATATTATGAATAATGTTGCTATGAACATTGGTGTGCAAATATCTGTTTGAATCCCTGCTTTCAGTTCTTTTGAGATTATATCTAGAAGTAGAATTGCTGGATCATATGGTAATTCTATGTTTAAGTTTTTGAGGAACTGCCAAACTTTTTTCCCCAATGGCTGCACCATTTTACGTTCCCAATAGCAATGCATGAAGAGTTCCAATTTCTTCACATTCTTGCCAACATGCTGTTTTCGTTTTTTTTAATAGTAGCCATCCTAATGAGTATGAGATGGTATCTCATTGTAGGTTTGATTTACATTTCCCTAATGACTAATGATGTTGAACATCTTTTCATATGCTAATTGGCCATTTGTATATCTTTTTGGAGAAACTCCCATTTTTGAACTGAGTTTGTTTTTTTCTTGTTGAGTTGTAGAAGTTCTTTGTATATTCTGGATACTCTTTTTGGGTGTTTGATTTGCATTTCTCTAATAACTAATAATGTTGATTATCATCTTCATGGGCTTGTCACATATATCTTCTTTGGAGAAATGTATATTCAAGTCCTTTGCCCATTTTTTAAATTGAGATATAATTGACATATAACATTGTATTAGTTTTAGGTGTACAACATAATGATTTCATACATGTATATATTATGATTATACATGTATGTATAATTGATTACCACATGATTACCACATAAGCTTAGTTAACATCCATTGCCACACATGGTTACCAATTTTTTTTTCTTCTAATAATAACTTTTAAGATCTACTCTCTTAGCAACTTTCAAATATACAATACAGTGTTGTTAACTATGGTCATTATGCTGTATATTATATCCCCAGGGCTTATTTATCTTATAACTGGAAGTTTGTACCTTTTTTTTTTTTTTTTGGTGAGGAAGATTGGCTCTGAGCTAACATCTTTTGCCAATATTCCTCTTTTTGCTGAGGAAGATTGGCCCTGAGCTAATATCTGTGCCTGTCTTCCTCTATTTTGTATAAGGGATGCTGCCACAGTATGTCTTGATGAGCAGTGTGTAGGTCCGCACCCAGGATCTGAACCTGCAAACCGCAGGCAGCCAGAGCAGAGCATGCGAACTTAACCACTATGCCACTGGTCTGGCCCGTGTACCTTTTGATCCCCTTCACTTATTTTGCCACCCTCCACCCCCTGCCTCTGGCAACCACCAATCTGTTCTCCGTATCTATGAGTTTGTTTTTTTTTTTTTAATTTTTTAATTGTTTTATTTGTCTTTTTATCATTGAGTTGGAATAGTTCTTTATATATTCTAGATAGTAGACCCTTATTAGATATATGATTTGTAAAAATTTTCTCTCATTCTGTGGGTTGTCTTTTCACTTTCTTGATAGTATCCTTTGATGCACAAAAGTTTTTAATTTTTATGAAATCCAGCTTATCTATTTGTTTCTTTTGTTGCCTGTGCATTTTGTGTCATATCCATGAAATCCTTGTCAAATCCAATCTCATGAAGATTTTCCCTTATGTTTTCTTCTAAGAGTTTTATAGTTGTACCTCTTAGGTTTAGGTCTTTGACCCATGTTGAGTTTATTTTTGTATGTGGTGTAAGGTGAGGTTATGACTTCACTCTTTTGCATGTGGATATCCAGTTTCCCAGCACCATTCGTTGAAGAGAATGTCTTTTCCCTGTTGAGGGGTCTTGGCACCCTTATTGAGAATCCCTTATCGAGGATCCCTCATTGGGCATTTGACTATATACCCGAAGGTTTATTTCTAAGCTCTATTATATTCCATTTGTCTATATCCGTCCTTATGCCAGTACAACATTGTTCTAAATACTGTAGCTTTGCAGTAAGTTTTGAAATCAGGAAATGTGAATCGTCCAGTTGTGTTCTTCTTTTTCAAGATTGTTTTGGTTGTTCAGGGTCCCTTGAGATTCCGTATAAATTTAGGATGGATTTTTTTTTTCTATTTCTGCAAAACACACCATTGATATTTTCATAGGGATTTCATTGAATCTGTGGATCACTTTGGGTAGTATTGTTCTTTTAACAATATTAAGTCTTCCAACCATGAACACAGGATGTGTTTCCATTTATTATGTCTTCTTTAGTTTCTTTCAACAATGTTTTGTAGTTTTCAGCATGTAAGTCTTTTACTTCCATGGTTAAATCTATTCCTAAGTAATTTATTATTTTTGATGCTATTGTAAATGGAATATTTTTATTAATTTACTTTTCAAATTGCTCATTGCTAGTGTTTAGAAATGCAACTGATTTTTGTATGTTGATTTTGTATCCTGCAACATTGCTGTACTCATTTATCATCTCTAACAGTTTGTGTGTGTGTGTGTGTGTGTGTGTGTGTGTGTGTATGTCTGTAAGCTATAGGGTTTTCTACATAGAAGATCATGTCATTTGCCAACAGTGATAATTTTACTTCTTTTCCAATTTGGATGCCTTTTCTTTCTTTTTCTTGCCTAATTGTTCTAGATAGAACTTCTAATACTATGTTGGATAGAAGTAGTAAATGCAGGCATCCTTGTCTTGTTACTGATCTTAGAGAAAAAGCTTTCTTACTGTCTTTTCCCCATTGAATGCTCTTAGCACCCTTGTTGAAAATCAATTGGCCGTCTATGCAAGAGTTTTTTTGAATATGATATTAGCTGTGTTTTTTATTATATACGGCCTTTATCAAGTTGAGGAAGTTTCCCTATATTCCTAGTATATTGAGTGTTTTATTATGAAAGGTTGTTGAATTTCTGTAAAACGTTTTTTATGCATCAATTGAGTTGATCATGTTTTTTCCCCTCCATTCTATTAATGTAGTGCATTACATTGATTGATTTTTGTATGTTGAACCATCCTTGCATTCTGGGAATAGGTCCCACTGGGTCATGGTGTACAATTCTTTTAATGTGCTGCTGAATTCAGTTTGCTAATATTTTGTTGAAGATTTTTGCATCAATATTCACAAAGGATACTAATCTCTAGTGTTCATTTTTTGTAGTGCCTTTTTCTTCAGTGTCAGGGTAATACTGGCCTCATAGAATGATTAAGAAATGTTCCCTCTTCTTCAAGGTTTTGGAAGAGTTTGAGAAGAATTGTGTTAATTCTTCTTTAATGTTTGGTAGAATTCACCAGCAAAGCCATCTGGTGCTCGGGTTTTTTTTGGGGGGTGGCAAGAAGGTTGATTACTGATTCAATCTCCTTGTTAGTTCTAGGACTATTCATATTTTCTATTTCTTCATGAGTCAGTTTTGGTATATTGCATGTTTTTAGGAATTTGTCTATCTTGTATAGGTTTTTGGCAATTTTTTTGGCATAAAATTGTTTAGCATAGTTTTGCAAACTGCAATCTTTATCCATTAAACAATAGTTCCTCATCCCCCTCTTCTCCCAGCCCTTTGCAACCACCATTCTATTCTATGCCTCTATGAATTTGACTACTCTAGGTGCTTCATATAAGTGGAATCATACAGTATTTGTCTTTTTGTGATTGGCTTATTTCCTTAGCATAATGTCCTCAAGGTACTTTGGTATTATAGCATGTGTCAGAATTTCCTTCCTTTTTAAGGCTGAATAATACTCCATTGTATTTGTATACCACATTTTTCTTATCAAGTCATCCATTGATGGACATTTGGGTTGTTTCTACCTTTTGGCTATAGCATAGTATTTTAAGTCACAGTAACCTAACTTTGAGAACCATGTTTACATTTGTGAGCTTTTTGAACTTGGATAACTTAAGTTCTGTAAGCCTCAGTTTCCTCATCCTTAAAAGGGGAATAATTATGGTACCTTCATTGTGGAGTTATTGAATTAAATTATAAATTACATTAAAAGCACTTAACACAGAACCTCAGTAAACCTTAATTACCATCAGCAGGGTGGCACAGGAGAAAGAGTTTGGCTTTGGACTCAAATAGCACGGTGTTCAAATCTCAGTTGTCTTGCTATCTAGTTATGTGACCAAGGGAAGTTATTTGAGTTTCAGTTTCCTTATTTTAAAAATCAGAATAATAACATTCATTCTTTCATACAACAAACATTTATTGATACCTACTCTGAACTTACAGGCATTCTTCTCTACAATGATAGAATTGAACAAAACAGAAAAATAAATCCGTGCCCTCGTGGAGCTTACATTCTAGTGGTGTGAGAACTGACACAGAAATAATTCTCAACTCATATGTTATACAATACTAGGAAGTGAGGCTTATTTATCAAGACTAATAGTTTATTTACCAAGTCCTACAAGACCCTTACCTCAATTTTCCCACCAATCTCAAGCTAGTATGTCATAAATTGTCCAATTCTGACCAATTCCCCACCTTGCAAGATCATTCTTAACATCATACCTAGCCCAAGCCCTAAACCCCTATAAATACCCTGCTCTACCTTCTCATTTTAAAATATTACTAAGATTCTGTCAAGATGGTCTCCTCCCTTACTGCAGTAAATCTAATAAACTTGACTTGATCAACAGGTTTTTCTGGTGGTTGTTTGGGCAGTCGATAGGGGATACAAAGAATAAACAAGGTAAATAAGTTATAGAGTTGTTATAAAGACATGAGGTGAGACAGCTAACAGGAAGGGGGCTTTGTGGGGTAGATTATTTGACCTGTTGGACTTTACTGCAAGTAAGTATAAGAAGCAATTGGAAGGTTTGGGCCAGAGAAGTGGCATAGTCACATTTATGATTTAGCAGGATGGCTCTGGCACCAAAATTGAGAAACAACCAAAGAGGGCAAAGGAGAAAGCCAGGGGACCAGTGAGTAGCCTCAGACTGAGGGGTAGAAATGGATTTGTCAAGAGGTATTTGGACTCTCTATTTTGAAGGTGAAACCAAGAGAATTTGGTGATGGATTAGATGGGGGTGTGTGAGAAAGAAGCACACCTATCCTAGAGGATGTCGTGACCATTCAATGCCGTGGTGCTTGCGATTTGTCACCTGATAGTAAGTGCTCAGTAAACAGCAGCGTCTCTGAGGACTAACACACATTTCTTCTCTGCCTGGAGCCGTGCTTCCCTGCCCCTGTCGTTTGGTAAGTGGAGTGGACACTTTCCCCAGGACATCTTTCCTGATGTCCTCGGTCAGGCTTACGTGTCTTCTACCCACTCCCATCATCCACTCTCCTTTGACTGTGCCCACCTGTAGCCTGAGCACTGTAGACTGTTACTATCCCTTACTTGTTTCTGTCCCTTTGCAGACTGCCCTCTCCTCGAGGCTGGCTTCATCTCCCTCGATCATTATTGTACCCTCTGCACTCAGGACAAAGTCTGCAACACAGCCAGCAGTCAGCCCAAACTTATTGTTTATTGTTAACAGCTTAATAATAACCTGTCATGGGAAAAGATCTCAAGTATGGAGTTTGGGGTTCATTCACAGGGGTTCCACTTACATTGTAAAATTAGGGAGGAAAAGCTCTCAGCCATGGCTAGCTGTAGGCAAAACTGCAAAGTAGCCAAAGCTCATGGATTTTTTGCATTAATTTCCATTAAAAAATTTATTAAAATGTTATTTATCTTAATTACTGAGCTTTTGGGTGTACCTGGGAAATTACTGTGTTTTTTGTGCCCTGGAAAAGCACCTCACCCATCACCCCCTAGCCCTGGCCCTGGTGGAGAGGCAGGTAGGTGATAAGGAAGATGTTGTGGGATGTGGGTTTAGGGCGACATTTTTCTGAGTGTTACCTGAGGAGCTTTGAAGAGAAAGTCTTAAAGGTCCCAAGCTGGATAGGTCTGCCATAACAAAGTACCACAGACTGGATGGCTTAAACAACAGACATTTATTTTCTCATAGTTCTGGAGGCTAAAAGTCTGAGATCAAGGTGCCCAGAGCCTTGATTTCTGGGGAGACTCTCTTCTTGGCTTGTCGATGACTGTCTTCTCTTCTCTTTATATCTACACATGGCTTCTTCTCTGTGCACACGGAGAGAGAGAGATGTTAGTGTCTCTTCCTCTTCTTATAAGAACATCAGTCCCATTGGATTAGGGCCTCACTCTTATGACCTCATTTAATCTTAATTACCTCCCCAAAGGCCATATCTCCAAGGACAGTCACATTGGGGTTTAGAGCTTCAACATGTGAACCTTGGGGGACACAATTTAGTCCATAACAGTGGATACCCTGCTTTCATTCAGATCATGCTGCCTGACGTAGCAGCTTGGTACTAGAAGACTGATGAGTCAGCATTTGGATTTTTACCCTCCCTCTAATTAGCTTTGTGACCTTGGGCTAATTACTCACCTTCTCTGAACCTCAGCTTCCCCATCTCTAAAACAGGTTAATATTTCTGATCCCACAGGGAAACGAAGAGGCTACTCTGAGATATATATAAAAACCTCAAACACAATTCTCAGTAAACATTAGGTTCCCTCCCTTTGGCATACTAATTGGAATTCAGGAAACAGAAACTGGCACTGTCATTAAGTGAAGGAGGCAGTTCTGCTCATGGGCTTAGGGTAGCTGGAGGGCTAGAGAGTGGCATCACACAGAGACTGTCTGCTATTCTCTGAAGTCCAGTGGCTGCACACCTTTATCCCTCACAATGATGGAGCTTCAAGCAGACGCAGGGCAGGAGTCCCAGGCCCCCCAGATATCCTTCGGTCAGGCAGGAACCTCTCCACAGCTGTCGAATGGGAGGGAAAAGTGCTGACTCATGGATTTGTTTCCTTCTGATTCTGTGTGGCTGTTATCATGTTCTTCAGGAAACATAAGCACACCCAGCTATTAATAATGGTGATGAAATGAAGTTTCTGACTAAATCCGGGGTGGAGGTGAGGGTCACCTGCCTGGCTAACCTACCCTTCTATCTACCCAGGAAGGAAGGGACCTATCTGAGGCAGGCTGAGAACATAGGAATGCACATGCTGAGGATCCCTCAACTTCACGCAACAGGGCAACCCAAGCCGCCTAAAGGTCGAGGTTGGGCAGGAGGTGTGGATGTTGTCATTGGCAGATTTTCTCGACTATTTCCAAAATCCCTTAGTAGGCAGAGTCCAAATAAAGAAACTGTATCTAAGGCCTTACAAAGACTGGGACGATGGTCCTCATCACATCACAGGATGAAGTATTTGTTTAAATTAACAGAGAACTATATTTACACCCTCAAAATGGATGAAATGTTTTCCCTGGGGACTTGCTCTAATTCTTTATTTTCCTTTTCCATTAAAACATGGGATTTCACTGATGAAAGCTCATCCCTTCCTGTATTTCTTCTCCTGCCCTCCCTCCATCCCCTCTAGGCCCAACCAGTGTTGACAAGCAGGAATAGTGTCAGATAATCATTTCTGTTTGGTGCCTAGAACCTTCTGGAATTTATACTTACCAGAGTGAATCACAAGAAAGACTTTGATTCTATTTTTCCTCCCAGAGGGTGAAGGACAGTTATGGCCATGCCCCTCAATGAACAGGCTATCTTAATGCAATCGCCTGCGTTATTGGGTTCAGAAGCTCATTCTTTTACTCACAACCTATGTGGAAAACTTCACTCAGGTGATGGAATATACATTATGCTCCCATTGCCCAACAAATTCAGACCGAACTGACATAAGGGAAAGTTCATTTCAACTATTTTTGGTCCCTTCCCTTTATCGAATTCATACTTGAGAAATTTTCACAACAGAATTTAATTTCCAGCCTTTAAATCAGGTTGATGATTAACTCAAGGAACACAGGAAGAATTCCTGTCGCAATCCGTTACCATAAATAGAGGAGCCAAGCTTACTACAGCAGTAAACTTGGGTAAGTCATTCAACATCTACAACTGCACCATTTGCTGTGGTAGCCACTAGCCACATGTGGCTTTTTAAATTTAAACTAAAATTATTTAAAACTAAAAAATTCAGTTTCTCGGATATACTAGTCACATTTCATGTGCTCAATAGCTACATGTGGTTTATGGCTACTGTACTGCGCAGAAGGATGCAGAACATTTCCATCATCATGGAAAGTTCTGGGGGGCAGAGCTGGTCTACAGGCTCGGTTTCATCGTCTGAGAGGGGAGTAACAACACCTCAGATATCAGAGGAGATGATGCACATGAAAATACTTTGTACATTAAGAAGTGTAGCACAAACAGTGTCAATAGCCTTGACTTGTAATTTGGATGAATGCAGAGTGGATTCCAGAATTTCTAAAGAAAAGTTTTATGAAAGAATCTGACACTTTTGGCATGCATGTCTGATAGTTTTGCAAGTTAGTCCTATTTCTCCCATTATAATCAGAAGTGCTGAGAATCCACCTTTCCTGGGCAGAAAGAGAAGGAAGTCCCTGTCCACTCTAATTCCTGGATTCCCAGATGGTCCTCAAACAGCCAGTCACGTCCCCTGGAGAAGCTCTCTAGGACTTCTTTTCACTCCAACCCTTAGCCTCATATTCTGAGCAGCACAGTACCTGTGGGAGGGCATAAAACTATCCTTCCTCCACTCCCACTGTTATGTACAGACCCTGGGAGCCTCTGTTCCCCATGTGCTTGTCTTAGGAATTATGTAGTAGAGATGTACACTGGAAGAGGAGGGGTTTTGACCTGAAATGGAGCTTGGCTGGCTCTCCCCTCTGTCACTTCTTAGCTATGTGATTTTGGCAAGTTACTTCCTCCAAGCACAGACTTTGTTTTTGTTTTCTTTAATATGTATAAATGGGGATCAGGCATTCACTTTTCAGGACTGAGTAAGAACGAAATGAGCAAGTGGGCCTAGAATGCTCAGCATGGTGTCTGGCACACAGTATTTGGCACATAAATGGTGCTATGATGAACAGTAGTTGTATTTACCCAAGAGCTGTCCTCAGTCCTGGGGGAAAATGGTCTTCTTTCTTTCTCTCGCAAAGCAACGGAAGACTCACAGATACTTCACTGTCCAGGTTTAGATCTGTCTAAACATCTGTGGGGTGGGATGAAACAGCTTTAAGTAAATGTGTCGGTGACAATAAGCATGTTGCAGTAAATCCTGTTGATTGTCCACCTAACAGCCATCTCCACCGCCCTTTTTTTCCTTGATAATAGAAACTAGATTTTCTTTCAGTGTCTGGTGTCCAGGGCTCCCTCCCAGGTCCAGAGTGTTGAAGCTTGATTGGTCCAAGCTATCAGGTTAATATTATTTGTTTTGCCTGTGACTAATATAAGAACTGTCATGTGACATCATTCTGATAAGTGAGACATAAAGGAAGTGGGAGAAAGGGGCAGATCCAAGGAAGATTTCCTGCCCATAAAAATGAAAGAAGATCAAATGGAAATATTGGACCTTGTTCTTTCTTTCTTGTTCTTGTGTCATGGGTAATGACTGGAACTATGGCCCTCTTGTGTCTGTGAGGGGACAAGCTTGAGGATCAAGGCCAACATGCCTGGATGGCAGAGGGGAAGGATGGAAAGACCCTGGGTCCATGATGACATCCTTGGGCTGTTATATTAACCAATCCCAGATTCACCCTATTTCTAGGCTTCTTGGTAAGTGAGATAACACATTTATTTTATTATTTGAAACAAATTAAAAGTTGGAATTTTCTCTTGTTTATAGCCAACAGCATCCTAAATGATAGATAATACAAATACATTTGCATTTTTTGTTACTTGTATGTGTGCCTTATATTCCCTACTCAACTCTATGTGCTTCTTGGATGATATGTTATGTCTTTTATCCTTGTACAATCTCATAACACCCATTTCAGTGTCCTGCAGGTAGTATGCACTTAATACATAATTGTTAAATGAACATGGAAGTGCAAGATGGCCCCTGAAATTACAGACTACTTCCAACAGACCCTCCACCATGATATTAAGATAGAGGGTTGGTGGTGAGGGAAGGCCTGAGGATTAATACTTTGATAGATTCTACCTTGTCCTATTCTGTATGTGGTGTATCATCCTTCTGGGGACTCTGACTTAGAAATTTGATATTATCTTTGACTCTTTCTTCATCATTTATCCCTCATATCTGAAGAGTTGCCAAGCTTTGGTCATATTACTTTGGCTTTTCAGCCTACCCAGGGTATTCAGGTTCTAGGGGAAATCTGGCTTATACTGTCCAAACAAATGAAACTGGTCTGAGACAGAAAGCCATGTAATTCTTTCTAAGGAGAACTGTGTCTTTTCAGGAGGGAAGTCTACTAGGGAAGCTAAATCAAGATTAAAAGGCTGTCTGGTGGGTAGATGTGAACAGAAAACAAAGGTACCAGAACAATGGTCCAATGTCCCCAGTCCCCTAGATGCTGTCTCCTGGTCTGAGTGGCCCCTGTTCTCCCCGCTGCCGAAGACTCACTGTCCATCCTTCTCTCCACATCCCTTCTTCAGCTGCCCTCTCAGCCCCTTTCCTTATGGCAAAGGCAAGATGAAGTGGTTAAGAACCCTCGGTAGACTCTAGGCTTTTTTTTTGAACTAGTAATCATTTCTGATGATCTGAAAGTGTATTATCACTCTTCTCACAATGCTCAACGTCATGAAAGACTGTGTTTCTCCTGGTCCGCACAACAGGATCTCCTCCTAACTTAACATCACCCCCGCTCCACTGCTCTTCCCAATGGGCTGCTGGGCAGTTCACACGCCTATTAGCTGAGCTTCCTAGTAGACTCAGTCGTTCCCTGGGGAGAAATCTTCCCACAGGGGTGGATGACTTTCTGTTGGATGTGAGGCAGAGGATTTGTGCACGTGTAAAGGTCCGAGAAGCTATGGTTCTGCACTAAGCTCTGGTGTCTTCATCCCCAGCTCGGCAACTTTCTGTGTTACTGCTCTCATCTGAAAAAGGTATGCAGAGCTGTAAGTGATTCCATCTTTGTACCAAGAAATTTTGGCTCTTTCATCTAGATTAGAGAAGAAAGAAATGAATAAGAGAAAGAAGAAAATGTACCAAGAAGGGAAATAAAAGAGAAAACAACTCAGGAAAGAGAGCTTAGTGATGAAAAAACGGAAAAGAAAGACAAAGGAAATGATTGGTTAGAGGCTTAAAAAACAAGAAAGAAATAACCACTAACAACACTGAGAGCAAAGTTCACGTATAAAAAGAAAATAAAAATGGTCCACGAAATAGACAAAAAACTATGAATGAACCAAAGTGAAGAAGATGGTCGTGTAATCTGAGAAGATTGACCTATGTCAACCTGGCTACTTTTACTAAAATAATTTTTCCTAGTAAATTTTAAGAATTATTTACTGCCTAATGACTGGTAAATTTTTTGTTAGATTTTTTTGTGATACTACAAATATAGTGAAATATCTTTCTTGCTATTATAAATGAAAGTTGCTTGCTATTATAAAGGACAGTTGACAGTCCTTCACAATCCTTTTACTTATAGAACCTAGAATTTAGAAGTGCAAGGGGATTGGAGAATATCTAGTGTTGGATCATTTTAGAGAAAAGGAAACCTCAGTCTGAAAAAGCGACTTGCCCAAGGTGGTGTAGCTGGTGACACAGGAAAGTCAGGACCTGGTGGTCCCAAGCTGGGGCTCCGAGCTGGTCTGGTGCCCACCAAGGCTGGCTCTTTCCCTCTAGGCTCCTGATTTGCAGGCCTATTCCTGTCCACCTACCTATTAAAATTTATTTGGCCTATGGTTCATTCTTATTGAGTCTTATGAATTTAAATTAGTATTAAAAAATTACTAAGTAACATTCTAACATCAATATAAATTAATATCAAAAACAATTACTAAATAAGTAACATTGTAGCATGTTAATATGTGACATGTAACATGTCAATGTAATAGCTAATATTCATAGAAATTTTACTATGTGCTAGGAATCGTCCTCAATGTTCTACATGTATTAACTCATTTAATCCTTAAATAAGTAACAATATAACATGTTAATGATGGAATGATTGACAACTTAGCTAATAGTTATAGAAATTTTACAATATGTCAGGTATTGTGCTGTTAGGGTTTGAATGTATCCCCACAAAATGGCTATGTTGAAGTTCTAATTCTGCACACCTCAGGATGCGACCTTACTTGGAATTAGGGTCATTGCAGATGTGATTAGTTAAGATGAGGTCCTCAGGGTGGGTCCTAATCCAATCTGACTGGTGTCCTTATAGAAAAGGGAAATTTGGACAGAGAGACAGACACAAATAGAGGGAGGATGATGTGAAGAGACACAGGTAGAAGATGTCCATCTATAAGCGAAGGAGAGAGGTCTGGAAGGGATATTTCCCTCACAGCCTCAGAAGGAACCAACTCTACCAATACCTGGATCTTGGACTTCTGGCCTCCAGAACTGTGAGATAATAAATTTCTGTTGGTTAAGCCACCCAGTTTGTGATACTTTGTTATAGCAACTCTAGCAATCTAACACACGTGCTAAGTGTTTGACGGGTATTAACTCAGGTAATCCTTACCGTGAAACCTCTGAGATACAGAAAATGGAGGGAAAAAAGTTAAATACCAATAGAAGGAAGCAACCCGTCTAATCCAGAATGTGGAATATTCCACAAGATAAATGATATGGTTTCTCCAACAAATAATGTTGTGATTTAAAAAGAGAGAGAGAGAGAGAGGAAACCGTTATAGAATAAGAGTGACTTAAGATACATAGTAACCACATCCAACATTTGGACCTTATTCGCATTGTAAGTGAATAAACCAACTGAAAAAATACATCTTTGAGACGATCAGGGAAATTGACTATGGACTAGATATCAGGTGATGTTAAAGAATTATTGTTAATTTTGCTAGGTGTGACAATGATGTGGTGGTGATGTTAGAAAATGCATCATCTAATTAGTCAGAGATGGGTGAAATGGCATGATGCCTGGGATTTGGTTTAAAGGAATTCAGAAAAAAATGTTTGGGGCTAGGTGATGCATACATGGTGATTCATTCTACTATTCCCTGTACCTTTAAAAATACCTTTGAAAATGTCCATAATAAAAAGAAAAAAACCTATGGGATTCTACATTGCTGTTTTACAGATGAGGAAACTGAGGCTAGGAGAGGTTTAGTAAGTGCCTTGGAAGAGCTGAGCTGTGACCAGTCAGTCTGTCTCCAGAGTGTGATTCCAAATAGGTATTTAAAAGATTAATATTTAATGACAAGGTGGTAATATTTTCCTATCCTCCGAGATATGCATCCTCATCTGGGTGCATCCCCATTTCAGAGGTGGAAGCAGAAGTAGAGGGGATCTGTGTAAGGTCACATGTTCCCTACAGAACACTGAAATCAAGAGCGGAACCCAGAGTTCTTTACTTCTAGTCAAAGGCAAACACACGATCACAAGACCCAAGCGCTTCACATTTAAGAGGAAGGATTTAGGGATGGGTCTTCTGGATCAGCTCCCCTGTGGACAGCTTCCCCTTGATCAGCTCACTTACCTCTATGGGCCTCAGTTGTCCAACATGTAAAATGGAGAGAATGGCCCCCCACCCCCGCCCACGGTACCAGCCTCTCAGGGCACTGTGAGGTGCAAATGAAATGATACACAGGAACAGAAGTTGGTTAACTGCAAAAACGTCGCACGAGTGCCAGCCTTTTCTATTCAAGCAGTGTCACTTCTCAGTGAAGAGGAAAATGTGGTGCCCTCAGAAAAGACAATTTTGGAGGCAAAATGAGGTATAGGTAGCTTCTTACAAAGTCATCAGATTTACCCTCATAAAATTTCAACAGCTTGAGATAAAAGTCAGGGCATAGATGGAACGCACTCAGGCCATTCCTGGGAGGCGGCTTTGCATTCCTGACCTTTCTCTTGGCAGTTGGGTTGTGGATGGTACACTTTTAGCCCTAACTTCTCAGAAGCAGCCTGCGTTATCCATCAGGGCTGTCCATCCAGTTCAAGTTCACAGTGATAAATCTCGCAGCCTCCGAGGGTCCTCACAAAGGTGGGTGTGGTGGGCTGATAGCGTGCGTGATTAAGTGCTTTCCGGTGTCAAATATAGCTGTAATATACTACAAACAGGCAGCCGAGCTTTATACAAACTGATCTGGCTGCTATCAGCTACTCTGACATTTTATACTAATACTTAAAATAAATCTAGAAACAGGAAAGAAAGTACAGAATTATTGTTTTAAGCAGGCTGTGTGAGCTTATCTTCAAAGTGGCAGAGGTCCTATTGTATTTAGAGAAACTGCTCACTCCACTGGCATAAAGGTTAGTAGCAGGAACCCCACGGCCGCTGCGAGCCAGTTTCCCACGTGAGCGCTGGCTTCAGAGCACAGCCCCCAGCGGGGCAAAGGGCTCGATCCGTGTTCATTTTCTTCTTGCTCACCTGGACCTTTCAGTGTAGCCGAAAGCACCAAATACCTTTTAGAAGCAATTTGGAATTTCTCCTTAAACCAAACCATCATGGTGCTGAGGGTTGTGCTTCAAGTCTAAAAGCATTTCCCCTTTTGTAATGTTGGTCTTGCCCTCCATGTGTGGTGTCTGCATGTGTACATCTCACAGCTGAAAACAAAAGGAAGCTTGTGCTATTCTGGATTTTCTCTTTGGAATGAGAATTTGAGGGAGAAGTGCCCCATGAAATAGAAACCTAATTTTTTAAAGAAAACGTAGAAATCATTTAGCTCATCCAGTAATTCTCAAACCTGGCAATGCCTTAGAATCACTTGGGGAGCTTTTTAAAAATATTGATGCCAAGGACCCACTACCAGAGTCCAATTCGATAATTCTGGAAATTTCTAGGGGCATTGATATGTTTAAAAGTCTCCCTAGGTGATTCTAATGGACAGCAAGATGGAGAAACACGTACTTATTCCAGAGGTTCATGAGACAGAATCTGCACTGAGAGTCAGAAAGGAGAGGCTGCTGGGACCCCACAGAAAGTGTGAGGCACGCATGGCAGACTGGGACCTGCTGCTGTGTTCAGCATCTTTGTTTGACACTATAATTTATTGGTACCCTTAACTGAAATAAATCTAAGAATGGATTGAATGCTAAATACTTAGTTAAATTTGCAAGCATGGGGCTGGGTTTCTTCCTCACAGCTTTATTTCATAATTCAAATTGTCTTTTTTTCTATAGACATGATCAAAGGATTTTATTTTTATTTTGTCATTTCTGGAAACTCCTTTATTTCTTGGTTCCTCCTTCCTCTCTCAAAACAGCTTTGCATGGATTTGAGTTAGGAAAGACTTTAGAAGATTGACGCTCGTGTTCATTTTGTAAAATTGAATAAATAATTAAAAATAACACGGCAGAGAGCACAGAGTAGAACTGAATTAAGTTTCGTGGCTACATTGAGTACCACTTCTGATTTTATTTGTAAGAAAACTTGTTATTCTTTCTGTGCTAATGTCCTCATTTTTGGTGAACATTCTCTACCAAGTAGACAGTACATGCAATATATGATTATGGAAATTACACTTCCAGGATTTTCTGGGATAGTCCTATTTTACATATCCTATCTTTATATTCACGTGAAAAAGTAAAAAGGACCTAGAAATTTCAATATTTTGGTATCCAAATGGTGTCTCTGAGATTATACTTGAAGTGTTATAAACATTCATGGTTGGTTCATGAATTTGAGTGTGTGGTTTAGAGAAGATGGTCACTCTGCAGGTGTTTCCGCCACGCTGAAGGAACCTGCTTTGGGCCCTCAGATGTAGGTGTGGGTCACTGCTGGCCTGGAGGTGATGACTCCTGCTATTCTGCTTCTGTCTGCTCACCCCTGGGGAGCGAGTGACTCCTGCGGCCAGGGCGACAGCACAGTGCAGAGGCCCAGGAGCTGCTGGTCTCATTGGCTTGTCCCAGCTAGCGCTTCTTGAAAAGTAGCAGGAGAAGCCTACGAGGCCGCTTTGGATAGCCATGATCCACTCTTCATTCTTCGTCCCCTTTGGTCATGTAGCTGTCCCCACTCCCTGACTCTTTCGCTATCTCTTCCTCCACTATCTCAGCCCTACTATCTCAGCCCCGCCTCTGTGTGCTCTGGACCCTTACTGAGTCTGGAATTAGGCCTGGCTGGACACTACCGTCTCCCGTCTGGCTATTGCAGCAGCCTCTTCACTGTCTTTCCTGCTTCACTGTTGTTGTCTTTCCATTCCTTATTCACCTGCAGCATCTGGTCATGCTCTTCTCATAATTAAAAAACAGAAAATTCATTAAAGGTGAGCTTTAATGAATCTCCTCCACATACTTCCAATGCCAGCCCTCAGCCTCATCACTGGCCTTTCTAAGGGCTCACTCTCTGCACTCCAGGCCATGGGTGCACCTGGGATCATGGATACCTGTGTCCCCACTGCAGAGGTCTCGTTCATTAATCTGGGGTGCAGCATGGGCATGGGGACTTCCCTAAGCTCCCCCGGTGATTCTAATGGGCAGCCAAGTGGGAGAACCTCCACTCAATGTCTCTGAGCTACTTGCGTGTTCTCTCCTCCCCTGGCCTTTGCTCGGGCTGCTCCCTCGGCCTGAATGTCCTCTTCCACCCCCTTCTTTTGGCTACCTGTCCACAGCTTACTCACACGAGGAGGTCATCGGAGAGTTCAGTGTCAGCTGTGGGGCAGGGCGGCCTACGAGAGAATCAAGGGAGATTCCACACTTAGGGGCCAGCAAATCATCATTTGTAAGAATATGAGAGGAAGGGTGGTACGTGGAGAAGTGCCCTCCCTCATGGAAAATGGGCTTTGTCTTTTAATTCTGGCTGGCTGTGGTTCCAGACCATGTTCTCTAATACAAAGGAAGATTGGAAATGAGATACTTTGGGGAGCTTGGAGGCCATTCCATTCATGAACTTCTGTGTCCTCTACAAATTCTTTGCATATCTTGCCTGCTTGCACGCAACTGTCTCTCACCTCTATGCGTTACAGGGAGGCGGGGTGCTCAGGCCTCCATGTCTGATTTGCCTCATTGGAGGTGGGAGGAGTGGAGGCAAGGAGAGGTTATTAAAACATCTTCAGGAACTGTACCAACCACAGTGATCACTCCCCAAAGATAGGAGCACGAATCGGCTGTGAACACCCCGTTCTATTTGTACAACAAATAGAGAGCAACTGAGTGATTAAAGCAGCTTGAAACTGATCATTTCCTTCAACCATCTAATTATATTTCATACTCTCCTTTCCCCTACAAGCATTTTTGACATTTTCTTCTTCTGATTCATGCAAGAACTTAACAGCTTTTATCTTAGAGACTACAAAGGAAATTTAAACAAAAACCCAAGTTCATGTAAATAAAGGAGCATTTTAGGTCAGTCTCAGTCCCAGCCCTGTATAACAGGCTGATTGCTTTGTGCAATCCCTGGCCTTCACAGAGGAGATGCAACTCAAATCGCTGTGAATTTTAGATACTGGGAATAATAGTAAAGAACGCGTGGTCTGGATTCATTCTAATCCCAGCTCCATTATTCGGTTGTGTGACCCTAAGCACATTCCTACCTCTCTGTATCCCAGTTTCCTCATCCCAAAAATGGATATGATAATAGTGCCTAGCCTATAGGTTAGTGTGAGGTTTAACCCAGTGATTTCTTGTGAAGAGCTTACCTGGCACTTGGTAATAAATGTTGACTTAACAAGTGTAACTTTAAAAAAGTGGTTTAGGATTTTGTTTGTTCTGGAAGAGCCTTCATCTTGGTGTTAATAAATAGCACCACTTCCTTTAAATAGATTAGACTAAATAGTTCCCATAAGTTAAGATGGTACAAGAAAGAAAGGCCACCTGTCCAAGTTTAAGTCCCGGTATCACAACCGACTGTCTGTGCTTGACCAACACAATCCTCAGAACATGCATTTTAGACCTAGAAGTGACATCATAGGTCCCGTTCTCTCATGAAAAGGTAAATTATAAGCTACAGAGAGGCCCAGTGACTCGGGGTCACAGAGCTGGTTTAGTGGCAGAGCTGTGATGAGCTTTTTGGGTGCCATGTTTACCCAGGACACTAGGCTTCCAAGCTGCACTGGGCGTGACTTCCCTGATCACCCCAGACCAGGTGCTAATTTCTCCCATCTCACCATTTACCATCTACGGTGCATAAATTTACTGGGTGTCAGAAATATCAATCACTTCTGAAAAGACAAATTTGTAACAAAAATACAAGAGAACTTTTTCGTAAGGACCCCTTTGCTGTCCCACATCTTAACAGCTACCCCCTGAAGAACTTGGGTGTGACGTGCAGAGGTCAAGGATGAGCACTGATAGTGCAAGGACCGGAGGCAACGCGTTAGAAATGGAAGTATTTCACAGTCACTTCTGAAGAACCGACCTGCGAGTTTACAGGATTTGACCAAACAAATATTCAAGGTTCTACTTGAAAAGAAAGAAATACTGAACTTTTCAACCTTATAGCTTTAGGTATGCTGGATAGTGACATCTCATTATTGCTTACTGAGAGGGTAAAGGTGCTCAGAATTAAATCAACACTAAGCAAGCAGCGTGATCAGAGCTGGACAACATCTAAAACTACAAGGAAAATATTTCCACAAGAAGAAAGCAATTCACCAAAAGAAAGAATTGGGTAACTTTAAGATATTTAAGGTTAATGATATATATATTAGTATATCCCCCCCCCCCCGTAGTTTTTCTTCTCTTTAATTAACTCACAAATAAGCAGTGCTGGATGATCACCAAGCATGTAACCAAACTGGGACACTCGCCTACCTATGGGTTTTGAACACAACCTCAGACCAGGGGCCATTTTAATGCCTCTTGTCTTTAATCATATTATCACACTGACAGCCTCCTAGTAAGTGAAATCTTTGGGTCTAGCAACCATGAGCCACGTGTAATCCTAACCTCACCTGTGAGGTTAATATAGTTCAGGTGATCACACTGAACAAACCAGGCACCTCCTCAGTCGGGATTTCACCAAATGCCTTTGAGGTTGCATCAATCTCAGGCTCCACAAGCAGAGGGAGGGGCATGGGCGGTGTAGCGATGACATTTTTCAGAGATAGACATTGATTAGATGGCCCCTATCGCTGGGGGTCAATCAGTCTGGGTTTAGGGGATTGCTTTGCTGTGACACCACCTGTAGTGCCAGGACAATACTTAATAAAGCTTAGACCTGCAACCTTAAACTGGACAGAACCTAAACTGATAACCTTCGGGAAGATCCTTAACCTGAGTCCCTCAGTACCTGCAAGGAAGTCACTGTAAGACTAGAAAATGTAATTACATCTGATAAAGTGATTGCCAAGACATTGTTTGAAGAGAGGGCTTTATCAGCCCTATTGTGTGAAGGTTAATGGAGACCTGGATCTCCGGCCACTGGTCTCTCACCTCCAATGGAATGAAATCTGATTTTATTAGAATGCTTAGAAAGTAGCTCCATAGTCCTTAGAGTTCCAGCACTGCAATTCACTCCATCTGGTATAAGCTAGCCATGGAGCTCCCCCAATCTGAACCCACGTTACTGTGAGATTTGTCTACTGACACAGATCCAGTTGACTGGCTCTAGGTCCTCTAGTGCCTGCTCTGTGCTCCTGCCGACCTGAGCCTATGACTTGCAGAGCGCTGACTTCATTATACTACAGTTCTGTTTCTCTGACTCTCTCCCATTAAGAAGGAAAGATCCTTAAAAGGCAAGCACTCGCTTATTTTGTATTCCCAGAGCCTAGCACAGATTTTGTTTCATAAAAGTTGATCCCCATGTGATTGCTGACCTGAACTAAACCTGCTTGGAGAAATCATGGGTTTTCCCACTGATGAGTATTGGAAAGGAGAGTGAGGGTTGAATGGACCAGAGGAATCCATGAGGACCCACCCGCCCCACCTCCCTGGCCCTGTGGATAAGTTAACTATTTATTAACCCTTGCAGAGGAGGAGGAGGAAAGGGTGGCTGGGGACAGAAGCAGAGGAGAAAATCCCTGTAGTGAAAGGATATTGTTTACTCCCCTTTCGAACAGGATGGGATCATCTAATCCACACTCCTCATTTCACAGATGGGGAAACAGAGCTTGAACAAGTCACACGGAAGGATTATAACTTAACTTACTATTTTGCTATTATATCATGTCGAAGGTTCCATGTGACATTCAGTCACCCATACCTAAGTGTTCACTGAGGCTGGTGGAGAGAATGCAGTGCTTACCTAGATACATACATATTTCCATTCTTTTCTAGTCAGATAGGAAAAAGGATAACACTTTAATGAACCAGGGGTTTGGGTACAGATCTAAAGAACTGGGACCCAAAGAATGTTAAAAGTACGTACCATAGCTAGACACGTAAAAAAGCCGACGTTTTAAGTTAAGAAGATCTTAATGTGATCTAGAAAATGTCACCTTAGTCTTGTTTTGTACAAAATTAGATTTGATCAAATGGTCCTCACAGGAGAAACGGGCATTATGGTTTGTTTCGCGGCAAGTCCTCCACCTCCCTTAGCCTATTTCCACCTTTTCCATGGAGCTTAGGCCTAATGGGCTCCCTGCTAGACCGAGTAAGTTATCAGTAGGTCCCCCAACACCCCGACCCCCATGGAGAAAAGGAAGAAATGCAACTTCTGCAAATATGGAAAGGAGTGCCCAACTAGTCAGTGTAAAAGGGGGGAGGGGTGCTAAGAGGAGGTACGCCTGTTACTAGTGGCTCCTGAAAGAAGTGTGCCACGGGTGCAGCTCAAGGACCGTCCTTGCCTAAGTGTTTCTTAATCAACACAAAATACAAATAACTGCCTTTTACAAAGCACTTTGACCTACATTAGGTCTCTTTGTTCCTTAACAATATCCTAACGAGGAAGATAGGGCAGTTATCATCCCCTTTTTACAGATGGAGGAAGGGACGCCACAGAGAGGTTGAGCAGTTAGCCCGTGGTCACCCAGGGAAGGGGAGTGTCAGGGCTGGGGTGCTTTCCTTCCAATGACACTTCACAGGCTCCCTGACCAGACGTAGGAATACATTTTAGACTCTGCAACACATTCCTTTTCAAAAGAATCAGCCTAAGAGACCCAAGACCTAGCCTCTGCTGTCTGTGTACCCCCAAGTCTGGCAGGCATTCTTGTCTTGGGCTCTTTTACCAAGGTCAATCTGTAACAACATCCTCTGACCCACATAGAAAGGAAGAGGCAAAGAATACACCCATAGAACACACTGGCAACGACAACATTTTCCCTTCTTTGAAACATTTGGGTTTTCATTTCCTTGCTTCTCTGTAGAAACCATCAACAAGCAGCATAAAACCTCCCTGTTAGAAGCTGTCACCTTCTCCATCTAAGGGGTGAGGCATGAAATAGATGATTTCCAGGCAATTTTCCATCCTCTCAATGCCTCCTTATTAACCATTTCCAGTTGGCTGGTTATCCAGTCCTCGTGCAGTCCATGGCAATACAACGATGTCATGTGACCCAGAAGTCTGTGTGCAACGAGAACACTCAGTAGCCATCCAGTTGTTGTTTTAGTCCAGTGATTTTAAAATCCACTTAGTATTAATGTCCATTCCAGGCTTTTTTAAAGCAAAACAGTCTCTTGCAATTGAGATTGGCTTTAAATTCCATTTCAAATGAAAATATCAACCATCCACTGACTTGCATAAAACCTTTAAGAGCATCTTCCATCTGTGTGAAGCATACTTATAGTTCCAAAGGTGGTTTTGCAGATCTGCAGTAGGATCTCGGGTGGCAATTCCAGAGACAGTTTTTCCCATGTCATCTCTCTGGAAACATGTGTTATAGTCTTGACACTTAACAAAAATCAGAGCAAGGTAGTGAGATTTTTAGTGTCCTCAAACCAGATCAAGGAGCCTATAAACCATCCTTACTTACACAGCCAGCAGGGTGGCAGCCCAGGCAGTGAGAGCAGAACCATCCTCAGGGGTACAGTCCTGGAGACTGAAAATGAAGGGAGAGATCTGGAAAACTGGGATTTAACCACCTTGTCTCTGCATTTGCCACAATGGGACATTGTTAGGTCTGGGCTGCACGAGACAATAGACTTCGATAGGACCTGATACCCATTCAGAAGGACAGCTTTACATCCTGTCTTTTCAAGCACGCTGAGCTCCCTTTCAATCTGTTCTTGCTGCACACAATGCATGTGTAGAGAGTATTTGTTCTAATTCTCTTCCTGTGCTTCCTCCCCCATTACTCTGCTTCTGCCCTTGACTTCCAGCGAGTCCAGGGTGGTTTTTATCTCTTGAAGTGCTGGGTGATTCATCATGGAACTCCACTGCTGAAATACACAGCACTGCTTTTCCTGGCCATTTTAAAATGAGATGAGCATGTTGCATGAATGGATTCTAAGGGCAGGTCCGTTGGAGTGCATTTGTACCTCACTTTCTCCAAGTGTGAAATCAGCCCCCAGATCAAACCCCTGGCTGTATTAGATGAAGAATCTACTATTTGTTAACAAAGGGCCATTCTCATTTTTATAGGGGAATGCATTACAAACATAAAGCATCAAAGCCTTCTAATTTTACCAAAGAATATAATCTAGTAAAGAGAAGAATGAAAAACCTATGCTCATAAAGAGGCTGATTGTCGTATAAACCTAATATAATATTCATATCCAGTATTAAAAACTTTTACAGGGTGGTCTATTCTGGAGCTTTTTATATGATAATGTGAGAACTGTGCTGGTAAATGAATAAGGTCTCATAAAAAAGTAGAATATACATAGTTTATTCCTTGACAGAAACTATGTTTGTATGCAGACCAAGACTGCAAGGTAATAGCTAAAAATAAAAATAGTTGTAGTAAGAAGGAGAACTATGGCTCTTTAAAACCTTTAACATTTTAAATCATTTGATCAAGAAAAACATTCCAATGATAACAGGACAATTCCTGCGGGAATAACAATTTGTTCTGTGGTCCGTTTCCTGCACAGAGAGACTTTTATAACTTACTTTGCAAGTTACATTTGCCTATGGCATATTCTTAGATGGTCAGAACTTGGGTTACACCCTGACTTTGAGGTAATCACCAAGGACTCCTGGAATGCACAGTGGGGGCCCTGGAACTAGGATTACCTTGTCTTCTTCCTGTGAAGTTGTTATAAAGGAAAAGGAGATAATTAACAGGAGTCAGTCCATTCCAGATAATGCCTTACAAGCATTATCTCCAATCCAATAAGTATTAGATATTCATTTTAGAGAAGGGGAAACTGGGGCTCAGATGTTGATTAAATTACTCAAGGTCACTCAGCAAATAAATAGATATGACGCGAGTTTGAGCCCAAGTCTAGGCTCCAAAGGCCATATTCTTCCATTATACAACCATGTTGCCCAAAATATCTTCAGAAGAGGACACTTGCCTATTTCCCAAATGGAATGTGACTCCTCGAAGAGAGGAGTCTTTTAACAGCAAGTTCCCTGGCCAGTAAGGCAGTGCCAGGCTGGGTAATAATAAAGGGTGCTTACTACACTATGCACTTTTCATGTATATTCTCATTTAATCCTTACAACATAGCTATCCCCATTTTACAGCAGAAACTGGGCACAGAGAAGTTAGCAACTTGTGCTGAGTTACATGGCTTGTAAATGGCAGAGCCAGTATTTGAATGCCTGACCCCTGAATGCCGAAGGTGCTAAAAAATTTCCTGTAAAATACATTTTTTCTGCATTTCTTGGATCTAAATCAGAGGACAAAGGTGTAATCAATAAACATCCAAAAAATAAAAAGACTTCCTTAGTTTTTTAGCTCTGGTTCACCAAAGAAGGTGTTAAAGGGTGGCTTCTCTGAGGGAAGTGCCCCAAGCTTACCAGGGAGGTAAGCTGATTGTGGCTTTCCTTGTGATTTAAGCTTACCTACCCCCAGCTCTCCCAGCAACACTAGAAATGCAAGATTAACCCTCTCCCATCTCTTCCCTGAGGAAAATTAATTTCCTTATTTCCATCCTCATGAAGATCTGACTCCTTTAATGCAGGGTGCTTTGTTTTTACCTTGAATGAAAGAAACAGACGTCTACGGCAGAGGCTTGCAAGTCTCTCATGAACCACAGTAAGAACACGCTTTATATACAATCCAGTGTAGAATCACACACACACACACACGTACACACACACGAAACTGAAAGAAGAGTTTCATAAAACATAATTTATCCTTATCCATGCCAGTGTGTTTTCTATTTTTTATTAAAAGAACTCTAATTACAACTCTCTCAATTGATTGCAGGACCACAGAGTGGAAAACTCTAGCTAGGAACCCTAACTTCAGCATCTCACAGAGTTTAACTGAGCTCTTAAACACGTCTCTAGAACTGTTTTCTCCATTTTCATATCTCCTGGCTATTTATCCAGTTGGTCAAGATGGATTCGACTCTGGAGATGTTCTGCCATAACCTGCATCTTTGCAATCAGGTTTGACAACTTTGAAAGGTTGGCTGAGAACACTCTCCAGTTGCAGAGTATGTGGCTCCTTTCTCTTCTCTCCCCGTCAAACACTCAATGAATAACAGCTGGCCTTTGAGCTTGTTAAATACAGGGTACAAGGATCCTTGTAAAACTCTCAACTGTCTGAAGGTACAAATCCTATGTTCAGGGAAATGGGAAAATGAGGAGAACAGGTGAAAGTAGGAGCCCAGCCTTGTTGTTAGCTGCACACTCACCTCTCTTTGGCCTGCTGCAGGGAAGGAGGGTGGAAGGGCTCTTCTTGGATGGAAACAGGAAGCATTTATCATATCAACTAGAACTTTTACATCCTAAAAGGGTACGGGTTGTCTCATTTGCCTTGCCACTAGAAAGTACATGCTCACTAACGAAGGAGTCTTACATGGTGGGAATACATGGAACATTTGTTAAATGATGAGCTGATTTGTTAACACTGGTTGGCAATATGTAAGGCTTTTCTGCCCAGGCCATAAGAATAAGGAAGGGAATGCCAGAGAGTTTCAGAGCTGGACGGTCCGTAAGATCACCTGGTCCCAAACGTGTGCGTTAGCTATGAGAAAGCTGCAGTCCAGGGAATCACCTCTCCAAGGTCCTGCAGTGGTAAAGTGGTGTGTGTGTGTGTGTGTGTGTGTGTGTGTGTGTGTGTCTATGTGTGTGTGTGTTCTTCCTGTACAGGCAGGACATTCCTGTTCTTCCTTACAGGCTATGCTGCCTGTACGTCCTAGATTTTCTGCCTTTCCAGATTCCTCACTTTATCCCATTGAGAACACAACATTGTCACACAATGGGTCCCAATTTCTGTTTAGGAAATATAGTTATGTTCATCTAGCTATTTTTGAGAAAGGAAGGAAAGAAGTATGAAATTTGTTTAGGAGACACGTACATGTAACAGCATTAAGCCATCTCAACCATATACAAAATGTGAGGCTTTCCAGCCTCTACCTCCAGGCAGAGTCAGTCACCTTGATTTCTGTGCTGTTTCTGGGCGGGGCATCCAACTCAGTGGTCTATTGTTTGATTTTAAATTGGGATAAGTAGAATGCATACTTATAAGGCAAGAAACAGAATATTTGGAATAAACAGAATATTTGGAATCAGTAATCTCAGAAAACTCAGAATATATACTCATTCAGACATCATACAAGTATGCTTTTTGCACCAGGAAGTGGAAACACAGAGTAAAAAAATGACACATTTTCTCACTGAGAGCAGTAGGTAAAGTAGATGATTACGACATAGATAATGACGGTCATCGTGGAGGTGGAGGTGTCAGCACAGCGCTGAGGGATTTCACAGGAGAGTAACAAATGCTGTCTGAGAGAGTTATAGAAAGGTTTAAAAGGAGGTGACATTAAAACTGGGTCTTTGACATAATTGTAGACAAAATCCTAAAGAGTCTGCAAAATGATTGTCAGAACTAATAAGTAAATTTAGCAGAGTTGTAGGATGTAAGGTCAATATAAAGATGTATTTCTGGGGGCCGGCCCGGTGGCGCAAGCTGTTAAGTGCGCGCGCTCCACTGCAGCGGCCCGGGGTTCGCCGGTTCAGATCCCAGGCGTGCACAGACTCACTGCTTGGCAAGCCATGCTGTGGCGACATCCCATATAAAGTGGAGGAAGATGGGCATGCATGTTAGCCCAAGGCCAGTCTTCCTCAGCAAAAAGAGGAGGATTGGCAGATATTAGCTCAGGGGCGATCTTCCTCACACACACACACACACACACACAACGTATTCCTATATACTAACAACAAAAAAATAGAACAATGAAATTAAATTATTCTCTATACTCCATACTGAGCATTAAAACAGCATGGCAGAGAGATATTAATGAAGACATAAACGAGTGGAAAGATATACCATATTTCTGGATTGGAAGATTCAGTTTTACTAAGATGTCAATTATCTCCAAATTTATTTATAGATTCAACGCAATACCAATCAAAATCCAATAGGCTTTTTAGGTTTTTATTTAGAAATCAACATGATTTGAAAATGTTTATGAAAATGCAAAGGACCTAGAATAGTCAAAACAATGAAGAAGAAGAACAAAGAAATGTAATATAAGACTACAGAAATTAAGACAGTATGGTATTGGTGTAAATAGAGCCAGAGAGATCAATGGAAAAAAATTAAAACTGCTAAAAACTTCTGCTCATCTAATAACACTGCTAAGAAAATGAAAAAGGAAGCCACAGTCTGAGAAAAATGTTTGCAGGACATATATCTGACAAAGGACTTGATCTAGAATATAGAGAGAATCTTTTTTTTTTTAAGATACTTTATTTTTATTTATTTATTTATTTTTTTGAGGAAGATCAGCCCTAAGCTAACATCCATGCTAATCTTCCTCTTTTTGCTGAGGAAGACTGGCTCTGAGCTAACATCTATTGCCAATCCTCCTCCTTTTTTTTTCCCCTAAAGCCCCAGTAGATAGTTATATGTCATAGTTGCCTCATCCTTCTAGTTGCTGTATGTGGGACGCAGCCTCAGCATGGCCGGAGAAGTGGTGCATCGGTGCGCGCCTGGGATCCGAACCCGGGCCACCAGTAGCGGAGCATTCGCACTTAACCGCTAAGCCATGGGGCCAGCCCGGAGAGAATCTTGCAGATCAACAATATGAAGAAAAAAGCAATTGAAAAAATGGGCAAAAGACTTGCATAGACGTGTCACGAAAGCAGATATACAAATGGCCAGTAAGGTCAGGAAAAAGGTGCTAAACATCACTAGTCATCAGGGAAATGCAAATTAAAACCAGAATGAGGTACACCTGATGCTCATTAAGACTGAAAATATCAGATGCTGGCAAGGATATAGAGTAACTGGATCTCTCATACATTGCTGGTGGGAGTGTAAAATGGTACAGACACTGTGGAAAAATACTTGGCGTGGAAAAATGCTTGGCAGTTCTTTATAAGGTTAAATACACACATAGCTGATGACCCATCAATTCCTAAGAACTATGAAAACCTACGTCCACAAAAAGACTTATAGAAAGAGTGGTCATAGCAGCTTCACTCATAATAGCCCCAAACTAGAAATAACCCAAATGGCTATCAACAAGAAAGGGGATAAACCAATAGTAGTTCAATCATACAATGGAATACTAGACAGCAATGGAAAGTGGTGAGCTACAACTATAATGGGTGAATCTCATAAATATCATGTTGAGCTAAAGAAGCCAGATACATTTGCAAAACTCATCAAACTGTACAGTTAAGACCTGTTCATTTTATTGAATGTAAAATTTATCTCAATAAAAGTAAACTGGGCTTTTGAGAATGAGTAGAAGATTCAGATTCAGATTCATAAGAGGGAAAGAGAATTCTAGACAGAAGGAACTATTGAATGAAGATTGATAAGTGTGATTGACACTTTTTTTCTGGTCATGATGATAACTTTTGTGTTGGTATATCACGTGATTTGTAGAACTGAAAAGAAGGCAAAAAAAAAAAGGGCAAAGAAGTAGATGGGGACCAGATCATGGAAGACTATTTATACCAGGCTAAGAAGTGTGTACTTACTCACTAGTAAGCAGAAGAGTAATGCGATCATAAAATCTGGAGGGTTTGTGGGGTAGGGTGAATGGCCTGGAGCAGAGGTTCGCAAGATTTTTCTTTAAAGGACAAGACGGTAAATATTTTAGTCTTTGTGGGTCATGTGGTCTCTCTTGCACCTACTCAACTCTGCCACTGTACTGTGAAAGCCATCATAGGCTAAGGGAATAAGAGTGGCTGTGTTCCTTTAAAACTTTATTACAGACAATGAAATTTTGATTTCAAGTAATTTTTGTGTGTCACAAAATATTACTCTTCTTTTGATTTTTTTCAACCATTAAAAAAATGTAAAAACCTTTCCTAGCTTGTGGGTCGTCATCATCATCATTCTAGATAATGTTTTTTTGAGAACTCACCATGCGCCAGAAGCTAGCCTCCAACCACCCTAGGCAGTGGCATCACCGCGCTCTTCACTTCAGAAACGAGCCACCCCAGAGGAGTGGAGGAGCTGCCCGTGGAGGCCAGTGGCAGTGGCAGAGCTGCACGTGGACCCAGGCATCAGCTCGCAGTTAGTGCTCTTGTCCACGGGGCCATCAGGCTTCCTGTGATACTGATCAAGGCCACCAGTGACCAAGAATGTGTTTAGTGTCATAGATCCTTCTGTGCCCAGTTGCATAAATTTGGAAAATAAAAAGCTAAATGGCTAGAAATATGAAGAAAATGGACAAAATCTTAATTATGGTGAGACATCAACATATTTCTTAATAGGCAAATTAGTCAGACAAAAAATAATTAAGCCTATGAAGGACTAAAATATCATAATGAACATGCTCAATCTAACAGGTATATATGGAAACTCTGTTGCCCCCAAAGCAGAAATCATCCAGGCCACGATCAATAAACAAGAGTGCAATAAAGTTAGAAATGAACAAGTAAGGAGAAAGAAAGAAAAACTCAGGCACTAGGAAATTTAACGATATACTCCTAAATTACTCCTGGGTTAAGAAAGAAATAAAAATGGCAATTTAAAAAATTTACGAATGAACAACCAGTGCTTTACATATTAAAATCCCACCAAAGCAGTTTTCAGAGGTGTCCTTAAAAGAAGAGAGAAATTTGGACATACACACTCACAGAACACCATGTGAAGACAGACACAGAAGTGGGAGTGATGTGTCTACAAATCAAGGAACTCGAAGGATTGCCTGCAACCACTAGGAGCTAGAGAGAGGCAGGGACAAATTCTTGCTCAGCGCCTCCAAGGGACACCTTGATTTCAGACTTCTGGTGTCCAGAACTGTGAGAGAATAAACTTCTGTTGGTTAATAAGCCACTCAATTTGTGGCATTTTGTTACGACAGCCCCAGCAAACTAACATGCTATGTAAAATTTTATGTCAATAAGTTTGAAAACTTAGATGAAATGAGTGATCACCTGGGAAATATAAATAACTAAAATTGACTGAGAAAAAGACAAAAAACTTGAAATCTTGATAAAAATCAGCACCTTCAAAAAAGTAGAGACTGCATAGTTTTATGAATAGACTCTAACTAAATCTTCAAAAAAGTAGATAATCCCCATGTTATAGACAATATTTCAGTGTGTAGAAAAAATGGCTCCCAGTCATTCTACAAGGTTAACATATACTGCTAATAACAGCAGAGAAGAGGAACACAGAAACAAAACTGCAGGACTATCTTATTTATGCACACAAGTAGTACATTTCTAGGCAAAATGCTGGTAAATCCAAGCACGCAGTGGGTTAATAGACTTACAGCGAATGCCCAAGCTGAGTGGGCAAGGCTGGGGCAACGTGCAGAAACCTAGTCATGGAGTCGAAGGGAAAAAATTCAGGGTTGTTTCAACAGGTGCTAAAAAAAAGCACTTGATAAAATTCAACATGCATTTCTGATGGAAACAAACAAACAAACAGCAAAAATTCTTCGTAATTTGGAAATACAAGAGAACTGACTGACCCAGCTAAAGGGCATCGACTGAAGAATTATTAAGGTGAAGACAGGAATAAGAGAAGCCACGTTGCAGCTACCATTCAACATTTGTTCTGGAGGTTCTAATCAATACAGTAAGACAAGGAAAAGAAGTGAGAGACAAGTTTTCTCTAAAGACTCCAAGTATGAGAGCATCAGAACTAATAAGAGAGCTCCGTAAGATACATAGACTCAAGATCAACATTACAGCTTTGCTATACAGCAGCAATTAATGATTAGGAAATGTCATGAAAAAGTTCCATTAATGATAGCCACAAACTCATAAACTACCCAAGAATAAAGCTAAAAAGTGCATAAGCTTATGTGAAGAATCAATAAAAGTTTATCAGTGGAAAGAAAAAAAGATTTAATTATACGGAGAGAGACACCACAACAGGAATCTGCTCTGAAGCGATACCTTCCACCACCCTCAACATATCAAATCTTTATGGGGAAAGAACACAGCATATTTGAAATTAGACTTTTTCTGGAAACAGTAGTAGTTTCCATTTATTAAATGCCTACTATGTACCAAATGCTTTAAAATTTTATTTTGATTAAACTCTCTTAAGCCTTAGTTTTCTTATGTGTGATATGGGGATAATAAGTCCAACCTGTAGAATTCTGGTTTGAAAAGGCAAGTATATTAAAACAACAACATTCTGAGGAAGAAGAACAAAGCAGGAGGCATCACATTCCCTGATTTCAAACTCTATTACAAAGCTATAGTAATCAAAACAGTATGGCACTGGCATAAACACAGACTAATAGACCAACGGAACAGAATCGAGAGCCGAGAAATAAACCCAAGCATATATGGTCAACTAATGTTTGACCAGGGAGCCAAGCATACTCAATGGAGAAAAGACAGTTTCTTCAATAATGGTCCTGGAAAAATTGGATATTCACAAGTAAAAGAATGAAACTAGATTCCTATCTTACACCACTCACAAAAATTAACTTGAAATGGATTAAAGACTTAGACAGAAAACCTGAAATCGTGAAACTTCTAGAAGAAAACATAGGAAAAAAGCTCCTTGACATGGGTCTTGGCGATGATTTTTTGGGTATGACACCTAAAGCACAAGCAACAAAATCAAAAATAAACAAGTGGAACTACATCAAACTAAAAAGCTTCTGCACAGCAAAAGAAAGCATTGACCAAGTGAAAAAACAACCTACGGAATGGGGAAAAATATTTGCAAACCACATATCTGATAAGGGGTTCATATCCAAAATATATACAGAACTCATGCAACTCAATGGCAAAAAACTAAAATAATCCAATTTAAAAAGATGGGCAAAAGACTTGAATAGACATTTTTCCAAAGAAGATATATGAAAGGCCAACAGGTACATGAAAAAATGCTCAACATCAGTAGTCACTAGGGAAATGCAAATCAAAACCACAATGAGATATCACGTTACACCTGTTAGAATGGCTATCATCAAAAAGATAAGAGATAAATGCTGGGGGGGATGTGGAGAAAAGGGAACCCTTGTGCACTGTTGATGGGATTGTAAACTGGTTCAGCCACTATGGAAAACAGTATGGAGGATCCTCAAAAAACTAAAAATGGAACTCCCATATGATCTAGCAATTCTACTTCTGGAAATATATCCAAAGAAAAGGAAAACACATTCAAAAAGTATCTACATTCCTATGTTCATAGTAGCATTATTTACAGTAGCCAAGACATGGAAACAACCTAAATGTCTATCTGTGGATGCATGGATAAAGAAGGCATGGTGTATATATATACATATACACAATGGAATATATACCATGAATGAATATATATTCAGCCATAAAAAATGAGGAAGGGGCTGGCCCCGTGGCTTGGCGGTTAAGTGTGCGCGCTCCGCTACTGGTGGCCTGGGTTTGGATCCTGGGAGCGCACGGACGCACCGCTTCTCCGGCCATGCTGAGGCCGGGTCCCACATACAGCAACTAGAAAGATGTGCAACTATGACATACAACTATCTACTGGGGCTTTGGGGGAAAAAAAAGGAGGAGGATTGGCAATGGATGTTAGCTCAGAGCCGGTCTTCCTCAGCAAAAAGAGGAGGATTAGCACGGATGTTAGCTCAGGGCTGATCTTCCTCACAAAAAAAAAAAAAAATGAGGAAAATCCTGCCATTTTTGACATCATGAATGGATGGACCTTGAGGGCATTATGCTAAGTGAAATAAGTCAGACAGAGAAAGACAAATACAGTATGATCTCACTTATATGTGGAATCTAAGAATACAAACAAATTCATAGAAAAAGAGATCAGATTTGTGGTTACTAGAAGCAGGGAGCAGGGGGAGGGGGAACTGGAGGAAGGTGGTCAAAAGGTACAAACTTTCAGTTACCAGATAAATAAGCACTAGGGATGTAATGTACAGCAGGATGACTGCAGTTAACACTGCCATATGATGTATCTGAAAGTTAAGAGAGTAAATCTTGAGTTCTCATCACAAGGAAAAAAACTTTTTTTCTTCTTTTGCTTTGTCTTTTTATTGTATCTATATCGGATATCTAATTTATTGCCATAATCATTTAACAATATATGTAAGTCAAACCACTATGCTGTACACCTTAAACTTATACAGTGATGTATGTCAATTATATCCCAATAAAACTGGAAAAAATTCTTGCAACAGAGACCATAAAAAACAACAACAACTTGTTATAAAGTTCCTTTGACATAGTAAAAGCTCAAGAAAATTACAGGAAAAAACATATTATTTAACAAGTATGTTATTTAATTCTTATTGTCGCCTTACAAGGGAGGAATTTTTATACACGAGTAAACAGAGTGGAGTTCATCCTTTTTTTTTTCTGGAGATGGTGGATTAGTGCTATTTATTTATTTATTGAGTACTAAATGTCATGGGGCTTTTATTTATTTATTTTTGTTTATTTTTTCTTTATTGTGGTAACATTGGTTTATAACATTGTATAAATTTCAGGCGTACGTCATTATACTTCTATTTCTGCGTGGATTACATCATGTTCTCATTCATTAAGTAGTAGATAATAACAACAACAACAAACAAACACATAGAGACAGAGATTGGAGTTCATCTTTGAAGATTGTTCCGTCTGACTTTTAAACTTGATTATGCCCCTACATACCATGTAGCCATTTTGGATGTGTGCTAATATAGTCACAGAGGAATCAAGCCAAGAGGAGAGGTCGAGACTTAAGGAAGGTAGAAAGTATAGTCTGAAACCTGGCTTTGAGCATCGCAGTAGGTAGATCGGTAGAAGCACATGTTCCAACCCTCAGCTCTCCCTCTGCGCACAGGGGCATCTGATGATCACTGGTAGAGGTTAATTGAGTTGTCCTGCAGATCTAGTCAGTCCTGTGCAAGGCTGGCAAGATAAAGAAATAAAGCAGTCAAGGTGTCCTTGGGGAACCAGCTTCAGCCTAAGTGGATCCAGTTCCTCCCAGAAGTCTCCTCCTCCGGACCTGCGCCCCCTGCTGGGTTAGCTCGGGGAAGACTTGCCTGAATCAGAAGCCTTCCTTCTGCACCCACAGGGGCCTAACCTTTAGGCTATTTTTGTTTTCCAGCCCCAAATAGCTTTCCTTTGTAGCCCTATTATGGTTCTTATTTTATACGTTTTCGAGCAAGTTTTAATGTTTTGTTTGTATTCTTTACTATATCCCATGCTCCAGGCAGAATCTTTGTCGGCTTTGCTTCCCGCTATGTCTGGTGTTGTGAACGGATCCTCGCCTGCATGGTCACGTGCACCTCCCGGGTGCTTTGAGGTAGACTATGCGACTTCTCAGGTCGTTTGAGGTATGAGGGCTGCTGACCTAGCTCCACCTCACTTCCAGGTTTGAGGGAAGGAAGCTTTACCCAATGAGTCTCTCACACAGACACTCAGTAAATAAATATCCATCCGCAAAGCAAGTAGAAGTGCTCTGCCCTCACCTTGCATGAGAAGACCGCTCAGTGTAGACACGCTACTCTGATGATCTAGAGCAGGGGGCGGCAAACTAAGCTCTGGGCCAGGTTTTTGTAAATGAAATTTTATTGGCTCATAGACATGCTCATTTATGTAGGTATTGTCTATGACTGCTTTCCTGCTATGATGGCAGACACTGTGTGGCCCTCAAGCCTAAAATATTTACTATCTGATCCTTTACTACAAAAGTCTGCTGACTTCTGCTCTAGAAGCCTAATTTGGAACCCTCTAGTTGGCACTAAGCCGTCAGAAATCCTCCTAAAGCAACAGTGAGGCACAGAACCAGCAGGGATGGAGCCATGGGGGCCATTCTGAAGGATGCTGGGGACAAGCTCACTGTTGTTAGTCCCTGTCCATGCAAGGATGGGCAGTGTCTAAACCTTAAGAAAAAATATTTGTGTGATAAATACACATAACATAAAATTTACATTTTATCCATTATAAGTGTACAATTCAGTAGCATTAAGTACATTCACATTGTTGTGCAACCATCATCATCATCCATTTCCAGAACTTTTGCAACATCCCAAATTGAATGTCTAAACGTTTTACACCATTTCTTCTGTCTTAAATGTTTTCTCCAGCAGAAGTCCACTTCTAACAGTCATCATGGTAATTAGTTAAGTTGCTGGTATCAGCAATGAATATCCATTTTGGATAGTCAGGATGTTAAAGAGCAAATCCTTTGTGCCAACTGGGATCTGCGTGGCAGAAGGCTGATAAAGCTGCCTGTGTTCGGTGTCTAGGATGTGCAGCTAGCCAACAGCCCTGGAGCGTGCATTCTTGATGAGACGTGGGTGAATCCAAGCTGAAACTGGCTGGCTCACACACTTGCACACTTAATTTACTGAAATAATTTGAATTAAGTCATAAACACCACTATAGCCAGCATGAAGCATGGTCCTGGATCCTTAGCAGGGACTCAGTGAACAGGTACTGGGGAGAGGATAGAGGAAAGAATGAATAAACCTACTGTGAACACAAGTGTGGAGAAGTTGTCTTCCAGACTTTGGCTTTCATTACTCACGTTCTTAGGAATCTGACACCTCCATTTTGTGGTTCTCTTTCAGGAACATGATTGTTTTAATAGTTCTCCCAACACTGATAAGAACCATTGTTTTGAAGTGGCCGTTGCCTAGGAGTGTACCAAAGTCTTGCTTCCCTAGAATTCTCCTGTAGAGTCACTGCCCATCTCTCCTTCCAGCCCAGCTTCCTTGATACCTGGGCAGTGCTCAGATTTCCACTAGAGCTGACCGATGCAGGGGGATGGAGCTCCATCTGGGTTACAAGTGTGGGACTTCCCTCGCTCTCCTGCACAGATACACCATGGAGCAATTGCCAGGATTTGCACTCTGATGACATTTAAGATGGGACTAAATGGTTTTTCTGTCCCCTATTCCTTTCCCAAATCTGGTCAGAAGCCCACAGGGAGGGCTAGGGGAGAGTGAGAAGAACCGAGTGTGTGCTTTTACATGGTGGATCAGCAGGGGTGGGTGTGGATTTATGGTTGGGGGAGGGGAAACAGGACTACCTCTCCTTCCACCCCAGAAAACCAGTGGCTGGAAGAGGCCTTAAAAACTGGCAGAATGATCCAACAAGGGATTAATTTCCAAAATACACAAAGAACTCATACAACTCAACAACAAAAAAATGAACAACCCGATCAAAAAATGGGCAGAGGATATGAACAGACTTTTTTCCAAAGAAGATACACAGACGGTCAACAGGCACATGAAAAGATGTTCAACATCAATAATTATAGGGAAATGCAAATCAAAACTGCAATGAGATATCACCTCATATCTGTCAGAATGTCTATAATTAACAAGACAAGAAATAACAAGTGTTGGAGAGGGTGTAAAGAAAAGGGAACCCTCATACACTGCTGATGGGAGTGCAAACTGGTGCAGCCACTATGGAAAACAGTATGGAGATTCCTCAAAAAATTAAAAATAGAAATACCATGTGATCCAGCTATCCCACTACTGAGTGTATATCCAAAGAATGTGAAATGAATAATTCAAAAAGATATAGGCAGTCACATGTTCATCACAGTGTTATTCACAATAGCCAAGATGTGGAAGCAACCCAAGTGCCCATCAATGGAGGAATGGATAAAGAAGATATGATATATATATAGAATGGAATACTACTCAGCCATGAAAAAAGACAAAATTGTGCCATTTGTGACAACATGGATGGACCTTGAGGGTATTATTTATTACTATTATTTGAGCAAAATAAGTCAGACAGAAAAAGACAAATACCATATGATTTCCCTCATATGTGGAAGACAAACAAACAAACACATAGATAAGGAGAACAGATTAATGGTAACCAGAGGAGAAGAGGATGGGGAGAGAGCAAAAGGGGTAAAGGGGCCCATGTGTATGGGGATGGAGAAAAACTGGACTATTGGTGGTGAACACAATACAGTTTATACAGAAACTGAAATATAATAATATAGACCTGAAATTTATACAATGTTGTAAGCCAATATGACCTCAATAAAACAATTAAAAAAAAAAAACCTACCACGATGGACACTCCCACTGGGCAGATGGAGAGAACTCGGCCAGGAGGAGCTAAGCAGCACGCAGAGGTGTGTCAGAGCGGCCACTCACACACTTACTAGAGGCAGAGCCCCAGCAAGCCTCATTTCCATATCCCCATGACTAGAATGTTGAGTATATTTGCCTGGATTGGCTGTCATTAAAAAACCAGAAGATCTGAGTAGAACGTAGCTTCTACTACAGACATTTAAATAAGGATGTTGGAAGTTGGAAGGGACTGGGGAAATTTATTAGAATGGAGTTGGTGTGGGCACAGAAAAAGGACGATGGTAGTGACGGGGGACATTCTGTATAAAATGGGTCAGCAAAAGGGCCCATTGCTCTGGATATCCAGTGGCTGACCTATTCCACCCTTCCTTCCCTGACAGCCTTGCAGGTTCCGGGGCAGTACAATCTCTTTGTCTTTAACCGCAGTCCTGCCTGTGCAATAATTCACTAGGGCAAAACTCTGGTTCTCTGGCCAAGTTAGACTCACTGCATAGGCATGGGGTCACATCTTTCTGTCTTGCTGACCAGGACTCTGGGATGAGAGTGAATGATTTTTTAAAATATTTTTGACGTGAATTACCTTGAGATTTGCCTTGTCTTCAATATTTGACCCTTCTGGCCTACAGTTGGTCCTGGATTTGCTTGTACACACCATCACAGGCCCTGGGCCATTTAGACTAATATGGTTGTCTGCTTCTCCATCCTCAGTTAATTAACTGAAGTTTCCCTCCCTTTAACTTAAGTTGGGGAGGGCTGGGAGAGATAGTGAGGGAGAGAGAAAATGAATGTGTGATTGGAACTGAGATATTTTGGCATATCTCTTTAAAATTGAGTTGAATGCTAACATTAACTTCTGACATGGAAGTATTTATATTAATTTAGGATATTAAATTAATGGCTAATAATAACTTTTTTGTTTGTTTCTGAAAGCTAGAAGCAATCCAACAAGACCGTTTGGGCATGTTTGTATTATAATTCTCTTTGGGAAAGTCAGCGTTACAGATGAGTGAGATAAACCAACTAGGTCAGCTGATCCCCTCTTTTATTTTTCCTTTTTTAAAAAGTAAAAGCTGGAGAAAGGAGCTGGCTATCTCTGAGGTTGTTTAGATTGTGTGTAGTTTTCTGGAAAACGTTTTCATTGTCAGGGTGAGAAGTTGAAGGTTTATTTTTATGCGTCTCTGTTTTTAGCTGCAGGTCAACATTGCTGGCTCACGGTGGAAGCCCCTTTGTATGAAACATCCCTTATTGCATTTGTCCCTGGAGCATAGCACGTGCCAAATTATCATTCTACTAGGCTGGTTGATGTTCTGGGGAGAGGAAACATCTTGATAATTCCCTGAGATGTGTTATGTCAGAGAAAGTGTGTCTCGGATCCTCAACAGCTCACACAAGGGCATCACTAGGGGTACGACACCAGGTGCCAGGCCTCCCAGCTCACCTGCTCAGGGACTGTTGCCCATCACCTCTCATTACCCAACTGTGTACACTTGGCTGCCATTTTCTCAAAGACACTTACGCAGTGGTATTTTGTAACGACGTCAATTCTTTTCCTGTCTGACCTAGAAGATTACGGTGACTCAATGCTGGCTGGTCAACCTTAAAGATTAAATCGAGGACATTGGCTTAATGATTTTAACAGCTACTGTAAAGGATTTTCCAAGTACGAGAATCATGGCATAAAATAGGCTTGGAAATTTTATTCAGTTTTAAAGAGAAAGTAAGTAACACAGCTCAAGGTATATCTTACGATTGTATTTCTTAAAAAATAAGCTTAATGTTTTAAAAGATTTAAAGAGGAATAGGATATAAGAGTCTAATGGAGAATCAACATATGATAAACTTGTAAAATGCCCTATTATGTGAATAAATATCTGATTGTATGCTGGAAACTATGCAAGAATCATTATTATTCTATGATTATGATAATTATTTTTAGTTGGATTTATTTGGGTAAAACTTCGATTTGCTCTAGTTCAGTGTTTCTCAAATGTTCATACTCATAAGAATCTCCTGGGGAGCTTGTTCCTAATGCAGATTCCCTGACCACAGCCTCAGACCTCAGCAGGTGTGGAGTGGGCCCCAGGAATTTTAAATAAGCACTCCGGGTGATTCCAGTGCTGGTGGTTGTGAAAATGGAGACCCTTTAGCCAATACTTAACCACCCTCTGGACACTGACAGACAGTGGAGTAAAAATAAGGATGCCAATGGCAATTAAGCCTTATGAACACACGTGCCCCGAGAAAGGAGCTCCTGGGCTCTTTTTACTCCAACCTTCAGTGTCCCAGAGTGGCATACCGTTTCAAAAAAACGGAAAAAAGCACTGGCAAGATGACTTTTTTGTAGTGCTTGGTATACTATCTAGAAATATTTTTAAATAAGTTCAGTAGAAACAAAAAAATCCTGCCTGGTATTTGTTGGGAACAAGTCTATGATGTGTGCCCTGAGATTTTGCATCCCAGCTGAATGTATCTAGTCTGGAGTGCTTCACTGGTTAGCTCTGTGTCTTTGCTATCCCACCTGAAAACAGAGGGGCGAGAGCACCTGGTGGCATGCCTCAGCAAGCTGGCTGCCGGGCCCCCAGCTACCTTACCAGGCTGTATCTGGGTGCTGAGCTGCTGCACCCAGATCAGAGGGAAGGAGAAGGGTGAACATTAGCCTCCTGCTTGTCTCATAGAGTGTGAGTTCCTTCAAATTTAGGCAAGTCCTATCTTTTCTCTTTGAGGAGAATCAGGCCAAATGATTTTATTTTTAAAATGCTAAGTATAGACTCTATGGATGAATAGAGAAGCAAGAAAAATGCTAAGAATACAGAAGTTCCTTGCCTTTGAAATTTATTTTTCCCACTGCTATTTTGGAAGGCAACAATCATTTGAAGTTTCTTGGAAAGGCGGGAATGCTATGCAAGATGACCGATTCCATGCTCAGTGCTTCTGAGTCCTCAATCAGTTCCTTACTGAACTTGGATATCCCAAAGGAACCACAAATTGATGTGCACAAAAGTAAGTGTACTATCGAAATTCCAATGACAATTTTTGCAGAAATATAAAATAAATCATAAAATTCATGTGGAATCTCAGGGAACCCTGAATACCTAAAACAATTTTGAAAAAGAAGAATGAAGTTGGAGGATCCACACTTCCTGATTTCAAAACATATTACAAAGATACAGTAATCAAAACAGCATGGTACTGGCATAAAGAGAGACAAGTATACCAATGAAATAGAGTAGAGAGCCCAGAAATAAATCGTGCACGTATGGTCAAATGATCTTTGACAAAGGTGCCGAGATCACTTAATGAGGAAAGGATAGTCTTTTCAACAAATGATGTTGGGAAAACTGGATGTCCACATGCAAAAGAATGTAGTTGGATCCTTTTCTCATGTAAAATGTTTAACTTAAAATAGATTAAAGACCTAAATGTAAGACCCAAAACTATAAAACTCCTAGAAGAAAACATAGGGGAAAATCTACATGACAATGGATTTGGCAATGATTTCTTGGATATGAGACTAAAAGCACAGGCAACAAAAGCAAAAATAGACAAATGGAACTATGTCAAACTTAAAAAGTTTTCTGCATCAAAGGGCACTATCAACAGAGTAAAAAGGCTGCCTATGTAATGGGAGAAAATATTTGTGATTTGTATTCTTTCATGAGAGGCCAGTCAGGTTCAACCATATAAGGGGACACAGGAGAGGTACAGGAGAACAAAATTTGTTATACTCACACCATGCCATGCATGACCACATGGGGGGAGCACCAAGGGGGCCAGCTCAACCTAGCAGGCGAGGGGCTGAGAGACACAAGTGCCTTTACTGCGGGTCAGGGTGGAGGACACAAGAGAAAGGCATGAGGAGATTTCATTGGTGCATCTGAAGGTCATTAGGTCACTTTCAGAAGAGGGCAAGAAAGGAACCTGTGGCAGGGATCAGCCTTATCACACTGGTGCACCTAGTCATCTGGGAAGAGTGTTCACAGCCTGTTTGTGGGGTTGTTGAAGCAGCAGGAAAATAGGAAATTTAAAAATTTATAATACAATTTGCAAATCATATATCTGATAAGGGGTTAATATCCAGAATATATAAAGAACTCCTACAACTCAACAACAAAAAAATCAAATAACCTGTTTAAAAAATGGGCAAAGAACTTGAATAGGTACTTCCCCAAAGAATATACAAATAGCCAAAAAACATATGAAAAGATGCTCAACATCACTAATCATTAGAGAAATGCGAATAAAAACCATGATAAGCTATCACCTCACCGCAATTAGGATGGCTACTATCAAAAAACTAGAAAATAAAAAATGTCGGCAAGGATGTGGAGAAACTGGAACCCTGTACCCTGTTGGTGAGATTGTAAAATGGTGCAGCCACTATGGAAAACAGTGTGGTGGTTCCTCAAAATATTAAAAATATAACTATCATATGATCCAGCAATCTTATTTCTGGGTATACATCCAAAAGAATAAAAAGCATGGTCTCAAAGAGATATTTGCACACCTATGTTCATAGCAGCCTTATTCACAATAGCCAAAAGGTGGAAGCAACCCAAATGTCCAATGAATGGATAAACAAAATGTGGTATATACATACAATGGAATGTTATTCAGCCTTAAAGTGGAAGGAAATCCCATCACATACTACAATTTGGATGAATCTTGAGGACATTATGCTAAGTGAAATAAGCCAGTTGCAAAAGACAAATACTGTATGATTCCACTTACATGAGGGGCTTAGAATAGCCAAATTCACAGAGATGTAAAGTAGAATGATGGTTGCCAGGGGATGGGGGAGGGGGAAATGGGCAGTTAATGTTTAATGAGTACAGTTTCAATTTTGCAAGAAGAGAAAGTTCTGGAGATTGATGGTGGTGATGATTGCACAACAAAGTGAATGTACTTAACACCACTGAACTATACACTTAAAAATAATTAAGATGTTAAAAAAAACACTAGGTGTATCATTTTTCCTGTGACCCCTTCCTCCTCTGCACCATGAGAAGTCTTTGTTGCAAGTCACCAAAACTAACTCTAAATGATGTAAGCAGAAAAGGAATTGATAACAATATGCCGTATTTCATTGATTTGAAGATGTACACTTTTTCATAACCTAGCTTGTCTGATATCAGAACTCATCTCACAATTGATCACTATGCATTTGTAGTGGATGAGGTGGATGCTGCCAAACCCCCCGCTTCAAGTCCGTCCCTTGGAGTGTTGACAGAGAACAGCTCTCAGCTGGGTGTCCCTTCCTGGGATTTGCCTGCTGTTGGAGATAGCTGCCTCAGCCAAGGCTACACCCCACATTCAGTGACTATTCTATGTGGGGGTCAAAGATCGGCTCCCTTGCCTTCCTGTGGGACAACTGTGAAGGGCCATCAACTGCAGAGCTCCCAGGGGTCTGCAGAGGCCTCCGTTTCTGTTCCACGGCAGCTTGCCTTCTCCATCTCCTCCATCCCGCTGCCCTCATTCTCTTGCAGGTATTGTTCTGGGGAGCCTTCCTCAATCAACCTTGCACCCAAGTCTCCTCAAGGGAGGCGATTTTTTTCTGGGGAACCTGGCCTAAGACAGCACGTCACCATTTGATTGAGAGTCTCTTTTTCTTTCTTAATATTCCATAAAATAAAGGTGTGACTTACCATTAATGGCGTCTTAGATTCCAAAAAATAAGCTGGGAGTTAGCCAAGTGCAAGAGTGGAGGAGGCAGGCAAACAGGCCCAAGCAGCTGGCGGAGACGAGATCTCAAAAGGCCTTGTACGCCATTCTGTTAAGTCAAGACTTTGTCTTGAAGGAAAGTAACATAAGCAGCTTTGGTTTTTGGAAAGATCTGCCTGGTTGAGGTGTGGATAATAGATGGGAGAATGCAAGCTTTGGAGCAGAGGAAAGAGAACGAGGCTATTTAAATAGTCTGCAGCAGGGATGGTGGCAGTAGAGAGGCTAAGGAGTGGGTGTACGCTAGTGTCCTTACAGAGGTGGAATCTGTAAGATTTGGTGACTATAATGGCTGTGTGGATGTCTGAAAAAGGAAGACTCTGGCTTGGGTACCACATTCCAACAAGCCTAAGATATGATTGCTTGCAGAGTGCACCATGATTTTATGTGCCACTGACAAAGACAAAGAATGTTCCCCCATCAAACTGTGACCTGCTCTGGATTGTGAGACACTTCCCAATCTCAGCTACGTCAAAAAGTGAAAAAGTGCATATTAGAATTGAAAAAAATTCAATACTTGTCCTTTTGAGTCAGTTTAATCCATCTACTCTGGAAAGTTTTCTTCCAGCCCTAAGACTGAGTTAGATGCCCCTCTGAGTGCTTTTCTAGCAACCGGTGAGCTTAGTCCTGTTGTGGCATTTGTCCTGTTACCCTACTGATGCTATTTTAAACTGCATGAGCAAACACCCACAGAAGCCTGGCTCTCTTCTAGGGTCAGGGATCCGGCAAACGGACTCAATAGGAAAAAATCCGACAGGATCTCCCATGCTTGTCTTGTTGTCTCTTGCCCGGTGGACTGTGGGCTTCTTGACAGAGCACCACTGCATCCCCTGTGGCCACTGCAGTGCCTGACACCTGCTGAGCACAATAAGTGAATGAATGAGTACATTAAAGGGCTTTTCTCTCGTTGTGACTGGTCCAGTAACTAACCCTGGTCCAGACCCCTAGAACTTCGGCCTTCAGTGATTTCAAAGAGCCTGCCTCAACTTTCTCTGCTCACTCTGACCATCTTGAGGTTTGCTGCAGAATTAATCTGCCCCAAATACTGCTGTTATTTCACCTGGGTCAAAATGCTTTAGCGGCTCCTTGTCGCCCACTGAGAGAAGTCTGGTGTTTGCTGACTCCTCTCCGTCGAGTTCTAGCTTGTCTTTCTAAACCCGCTTCTTACTACTCCCCCAGAGGAATCATGATCTGCTCACAATTCTTTAAGTTCTTCCTGACTTTGTCTTTGCTTGGCTATTATCTTAGTCTTAAATATTCTCTCCTTTTCTCTCCCCAAATCCTAACCATTCGCTAACGCTTGCTTCAGATCCCAGCTCATCCTGGATCTTTTCTTAATTGCAATGGTTCACACGGATTTATTTCTTACCCCTCTAACAGTTATAACTTGTACCATCTAACTTCTTATGTCGCTTATATTATGATTTAATTGTTCATTTCTCGCCTCTTTAATCATATGGGAAATTCTTCATAGGTGGGAATTTTCTAACATATTTATATATTCTTTTGCCTAAACACAGTGTATGGCAGATAGAAAATATTTAGAAATAGCTTGGTGAACAAATGAATGGATGTTAATCTACTGGATGTTTCTTGGCTTTCTCCACCCCCAGTTCCATTCTCCAGGGACAACTTCTTTCAACTCTTCTCGCTAGTTTTTTCCCCGAGAAACTTCCAAATTTCTAAATAATATGCTTCTATGTTGTTATTTCTTGACGGATCAGTTTTATACACATATTTCTATTACAGTAGGATCCACATTCTCTTTTTTCTTGGTTCATTCCCTTGTTTTACTGAAGCACACCCTCCAGTAGCACCCTAAGAAGGTATAGATGAGAACTCTCTCACTTTTTTTAAGACGATTTTTTAGATCAGTTTTAAGTTGACAGGAAAACTGAGGGGAAAGTACTGAGATTTCTTGTACCCTCTGTCCCCCCACATGCATAACCTCCCCCATTATCCATGTCCCCCACTAGAGTGGTACATTTGATACAGTTGATGAACCTACATTGACAATTCATAATCACCCAAAGTCCATAGTTTACATTAGGGTTCACTCTTGATGTTGTACATTCTTTGGGTTTGGACAAATGTGTGAATGTATGATATCCATCATTGTTGTGTCATTCAGAGTATTCTCACTGCCCTAAAAATCCTCTGTGCTTCACCTATTCATCCCTCCCTCCCCCGACCCCTGAAAACCACTGATCTTTTTACTGTCTCCATAGTTTTGTCTTTTCCAGAATGTCATATAGTTGGAATCATACAGTATGTAGCCTTTTCAGATTGGCTTCCTTCCCTTAGTAATACGCATTTAAGGTTCCTCCATGTCTTTTCATGGCTTGAGAGTTCATTTCTTTTTAGCTCTGAATAATATCCCATTGTCTGGATGTACCACAATTTATTTATCCATTCACCTACTGAAGGATATCTTGGTTGCTTCCAAGTTTTGACAATTATATATAAAGCTGCTGTAAACATCCATGTGTGGTTGTAAGCTTTCAACTTTCCTTTGGTTGTTTCTTACAAAACTAAATATACTCTTCCCAGATAATCCAGCAATTGTGCTCCTTGATATTGGAAGCAACCAAACTGTCTTCCAACGTGGCTGTATTGTTTTGTATTCCTACCAGCAGTGAATGAGAGTTCCCATTGCTCCACATCCTTGCCAACATTTGGTGTTGTCAGTGTTTTGGATTTCGGCCATTCTAATAGGTGTGTAGTAGTATCTCATTGTTGTTTTAATTTGCATTTCCCTGATAACATATGATGTGGAGCATCTTTTCATATGCTTATTTGCCATCTTCTTTGGTGAGGTGTCTGTTAAAGTCTTTGGCCCATTTTTTAATCTAGTTGGTTTTTTATTGTTGTGTTTTAAGAGTTCTTTGTATGTTTTAGGTAACAGTCCTTTTATCAGCTGTGTCTTTTGCAAATCCTTTCTCCCAGTTTGTGAGTCATCACTTCATTCTCTTGACATTGTCTTTTGCACAGCAGAAGTTTGTCATTGTAATGAGGTCCAGCTTATCCATTACTTCTGTCATGGATTGTGCCTTTGGTGTTATATCTAAAAAGTCATCATCTTACCTAAGGTCACCTAGGTTTTCTGAGAGCTTTATTTTTTTATTCTTTTTTTTTTTTTTTTTGCTGAGGAAGATTCACCCTAAGCTAACATCTGTTGCCAATCTTCCTCTATTTTATGTGTGAGCCACCATCACAGCATGGCCACTGACAGATGTGTGGTGTATGTCTGTGCCCAGGAACTGAACCTGGGCCACTGAAGCAGAGTGCACTGAACTTAACCATTAGGTCGCCAAGGCTGGCCCTATTTTTTGATTATTTGCATGTCTAAAAATGTTTTTATTCTATCTTCACACTTGATTAATAATTTGGCTGGGTATAGCATTATCTTGGAACCTTGAAGTCCTGTAGCATCCAGCATTGCTGTTAAGAAATATGATGACAACAGAACTCCTTTTCCTTGGTTTGTTTCCTGTTTTACTTCTGTCTTCTTTATACACAGGGAGTGAAATTTTCAGTGATGTGCCTTTGCGTGAATTTAAAAAATTAATTGTGGTGGATATGTGGGCACTTTCAAGCTACTAACTTACTAGAGAAATGATTCTAGTATTGTTTTTTGTGATTACCCATCTTCCCAATTTTCTCTGTTTTTTTTTGGAATGCTACTTATCAGATGTTATAACTTCTGGATTGATCCACTAACTGTCTTATTTATTTCCTATTTTCTATCTGTTTACATTCTTATTCTACTTTCTAAACACTTATTTGATTTTAACTTTCAACATTCCATTGGATCTTTTAAATTTCAACTCTGATATTCATGTTATCCATGGTCTCTTTTTTCTTTTAATATCTTCTTTCTTTGAGGATATTAATTATGGTTTCTTCTATTCTCTGTGTTGTCTTTGGTTCTTCCTGTTCTCCCCTCACTTTTCTGTTTGTTTTGGTCTTGGTGATGAATACCTTCCATTGGCCCCACCAATCTACACTCAGATCATACAGTCCATCCCTCTGCTTTTTTGTCATGGAGACTGAATCAACAGGTTTCTTTGCCTTCTAGCTTCTCTTTGGGCTTGGTCTGTGGGAGAGTGGGACAGAGGAGAGTGAGCTTGGGGTATTGGTTCCCCAGCTTCCTCCTGACAACTAGGCAAGGCTAGATTCTTCTACCAAAGGCCAAGGTTCTGGATGAGTGGCCTCTCTGTATAGCTACAGTCTCCAGATTTCGTCAATTCCTCCTTCCTACTGATTCACCCTGGGCACTGCCTACTTTTGTCAACTGTCCCTCCATTCAATTATCCTTAAATTTCCAAGTTTGAGTGTGCCATCTGTTTCCTTTCAGAACCCTAACTGGTACAGTCTTTTTCCTGTAAGAAGATTTCTTCAAATGTATAGTGATCTTCAACTGTCCCTTCGTAGCTAACAGTGAGGCAGTAGAAGCTGATGGGAAGCCCTGCCATATTGTAGGGGCTTGCCACCTGGTGAGCTTCACTGTTAAGACATAGGAGACAGTCATTTCATTGGGGTACTCCCAAATGTCGCTATGTGGATATATTTTCTCTGGGACTTTCACTGGAGAATAACAGTTGTCCAATCTCCACTTGACGTGGGGAGGAGGGAGAGGTGGCCATAAGCATGGCTCCTGGTGTCTGTGAGCAGGGCAGAGGGCTGGAACCCAAAGGTCCACGTGTGGACCTGCACTTAGCACGCCACGTGGGCCTGTTTCGCTCCTGCCCTCTCCTGGCTCTGGTCTTGGAGGGGAGGATGGGAAGGAGCTACCTGCTGTGGGATGATGTGGGGCAGACCTGGGGTCTAGGCCTTCTGTGTCCAGAGTGTCACACAGTTTCCTGTTTGGAATGGCACCTTCTCCTTGCCTTCCATGAGAAGTTCCCGAGATGAACTGGCCTGCCTCTCAGCTAAGTTATTTCCCATGCCTCTGTCTACTCTGTCCCTTCATAATTTGCTGAGATGTCTTGACTGCTGCTGTCTCTTCTCCCTTTCTTCTTATAATTTTGAGTGAATGTCTTTTTTTATTCTTTTATTGTCATTTTGGCTGTGTTTAGAAAAGAGAAAAGATGAATATGTATAAATGCCATTTCTAGGAACAAAAAAAAGGAAATTTTTTTTGGTAAGCAAAAGCAAGAGGCAGTACAGCCTGGTGGATTGGAGCCTGAATCCAGCTCTGTGATCTCGTTTCTTCCTCTGTAAAAGGAGAGGAGTGTAAGAATAGCATCTTCTTTAGAGAATTTCTGGGAAGATTGAATTGGTTACTATTAGAGAGTGCTCAAAACAGCATGCAGTACGCAGTTAGCACTACCTAAAAGGACAGTGCAACACATTTGGTTTCAAAATATCCTGTTAATAAAACAGTTGTGAGCAATAGGACCCTGGTATAGGGTTCTGAGATTCCTTTACACAGTTCCACTGGAAGCTGGTTCTGCCAAGAGCTGGGGCTTGGCCGACCCAGGCACAGGGATCATCTGGGGCCACAGCGTGGAGCTCTCAAATGTTGAGGAGAGCAAGAAGGGGAAGGTAGGCAGAAAAATTCTGCTGCCCTTTCATGCAGCAGGCCTGGAGGAGAGAGACCAGGGTGGGCCTGTAGAAGAGGGAGGGGGCATTGGGAGCGGGTCACCTTCTCTGGGTCCACCAGGTGCTCTCATCCTGCTGTGTTAGGTCCAGGCTGGAATGTGCAATTCAGGCAGCACTGCCACCTGGAAGAGTAGGAATCTGCCCAGAACGTTCTGGAAGAACTCAAGAGACTGACTGTAGGAATAGGAAATAACTATGTACTCTAAAGACCTACTGCTTAAAGCAATGCTGTTAAAAACACAGAAAAAAGATTTAGAGAGAATCAATCAATACACGTTTAGGTTGGGCTGTATATTTGAAAAAAGTCAGAGATGTTTTAAAGAATAGAAAACAAAACGAACTTAGTCTGACTTAGAATCCTCAGAGCAACAGAAGAATATTGTAAACATGGCCTGGTTAACTTATAGAAATCCTGGCCTCTCTAACTGTCTTACTTATTCATCCAAGAAATACTTACTGAGCACCAACTATGTGAAGGACAGTGTGACAATGTTACAAAGGAAAACCAAGCACCATCCTTTTCCCCGGGGGGTTTTCCATCTAAATGAGACATCTGCAAAAGTCGCTAAATCAAGGTAACACATGATGAGCAGTAAAGTTAATTGATGTTATAGAATTTAGTGGAAGAAGAAATAACTGATCAGTAAAAATGTGGGAGAGATGGGATACGACCTGGGGTTTTGTCCTTTCTCTCCTGTAGCCTGGTCGCTGGCTCCTCCTCTCCTCAGACAGTACGCCCAGCAGAGCAGAAATACATGTATTCCTTGTGCCGGTTGCCCGGTCTGTTGCTCGAGGCCTTACAGCAGCTAATCCTTTACCTTGGAACGCCCTTCCTCCAGCCCCTTCCTACCTGGCTGACAGCTGGGTGCTAACTAACTCACCCTCAAGTCTCAGCTTCGATGTCAGCTTCTCTGGGGGCCTCCTGTGACTTGATAAGGGACATTTCCCCCCTTCATATAATAATTTAATATATGCTAGCCAAACAAAGTATTTATACCTAGTTAATTAGATTAAAACAGATTTGCATGGCATATTATGTAACATTCATTATATACACGTGATTTAGGCAACACAAGCCAATTCTAGATATGCTGATTACTCAGTATCAGGAAACCATGAATGGTGCCAGTAACGCTCAGCATAGATTAACAGTCTCTTAAACGTAAGGGGCATTTTTCACATATTCTCCTAGCACTCCTGTGTACCCCATGGCATTACTTAGCGTGCTGCATTGCAATCAGCCGTTTAAACACCGGATCTCCCTCTAGACTGTGGGCTCCCTGTGCGGGTCTTGTCGACAGTTCTACTCCAGCACCTGGTGCCCAACACAAGTTCATGCTGAGGGCACACTAGGAAGGAGAACAGCAAAAGGAAAATGTGTGTGTGCTTGTGTGTGTGTCGAGACAGGGCAAATTCAGCTTTTGTCCACTGGGAGTGAACAACCGATAAACCTGTGTGGGTTCCCACTGGCAGGCAGTGGGAAGTGGGTAGGCAAAGCAAGTCCCAGCCTGCAGAGGAAGACGGCATCCCTGGCTTTACAATTCCTCTTTACCTCCATCCTTGCTAAGCAAAGTGTGGTCTGAGGACCAGTGGCAGCAGCATCACCTGGGAGCTTGTCAGACACACTCTCAGGCTCCGCCCCAGATCCGCTGGGCCACAGGGGCACTTTCACAAGCTCTCCAGGCGAGTTGCATGCACCTTAAAGTGTAATAAGCATGCCCCAGACGATGCCAAGACTTCCCCGATTCCACTGACTTGACTTTAAATTTTGTCCAATTGCTCCTTACTTCAACACTCCCAACATTTTCATATAGTGAATTTTTCATAGCCTCTTGCAAATTGTTGAAAAAGAGAAAATGTTAAAAACAAGAAAATAATTTCCATGCAAAGAGCAAAGATCATTCTCAACACAACTTGTGCTCTTGAAAACGACTGAGCAGTGTAACCATGGCCTTGTCAAGTCTGCTTTCAAGATCTGGCCATGCATCAAGTGGTGACATAGAACCTTGTTTTGAGATGACTTCCAGCTCCATGGATTTTTTGCATCAACCTCAGTTGTTGTCAGAATCTTTCCTCATGAGAATGAAATGGTATTTATTTAGTGGTAAACATATCAATTTTTTTCTTTAATAAACTTTTTATTTTAGAATAGTTTTAGATTTACAGAAATGTTGTGAAAATAGTGCAGGGAGTTCCTGTACACCCCACACCCAGTTTCCCCCATTGTTAACATCTTAACGTTAGTGTATATTTGTCACAACAAATGAACCAGTGTTGATACATTATTATTTTTATTTATTTTTTTGTGTGAGGAAGATCAGCCCTGAGCTGACATCCATGCCAATCCTCCTCTTTTTTCTGAGGAAGACTGGCCCTGAGCTAACAGCCGTGCCCATCTTCCTAAATTTTATATGGGACGCTGCCACAGCATGGCCTGACAAGCGGTGCATCAGTGCGCGCCCAGGATCCGAACCCCGGCCGCCAGCAATGGAGCGTGTGCACATAACCGCTACAGCATGGGGCCGGCCCCGATACATTATTATTAACTAAAGTCTATACTTGATCCAGATTTCCTTAGTTTTTATCTGATGTCCTTATTCTGTTCCAAGAACCCGTCCAGCATCCCACATTACATTGAGCTGTCCTGTCTCCCTGAGCTCCTCTTAGCTGTGACAGTTTCTCAGACTTTCCTTATTTTTGGACACATTAATTTTAACAACTCTTTTGTTTTTGGAATGCGCCTTCTTCCCGTAGTAAAGCAGAATCCTACTAAATGAATTCATATAACACTGTAAATCAGATTTAATAAAATAAAAGCCTGATAACGAGCTCCTGGAGGGTGGGACTAGGTTGTTGTAATTAATCTACAACTCCAGCATCTAGCACTGCTCCTGTTTCTGACACAAATAGATGCTCAGTAAATGGCAGAGTCAATTTCTTGGTTTATTCTTTAGCATGCCCCTACTAGGTATGTGTGGACTGGGGTTATAACGACCAGTGGGAGAAGGTTCCTGCTCTTAAACATCTCACAGATGGGTAGAGACAGTTAAGTGGAATAAAATATTTTTTTGTTTGGGAATCTTGCTGAACCCATGTACAGACTGCAGTGAGGGAGACAGTGATCATTTCCCCAATGCCCTCAGGGGTTGAGCTGAGTCGGGAAAGCCTTTCTAGGAGAGCTGAATCTGAAAAGATGACTTGGTGTTCAACCAGCAGAAAAGGGCAGATAAGTTCTGTGTTGGTTTATTGTTTTCATTTGCTTTGGTAACTGATATTTGGAATTATTTTGGTTTAGATTTTGAGACTGAATCTGCAGTTTCAAACTAACTGATAATCTCTAGCTTTTCAAAAATTCATTTACTTTATGCGAAAATGTAACTTCCTGATTAAAAGAAGAAGGAAAAATAAAAAGTTGCCTTTTGAATAGTACTGCTTAATAGAACTTTCCGTGATGATGGAAGTGTTCTATATCTGTGCTGTGCAACATGGTAGCTACTAGCCACATATGGCCACTGGGCACTTTTAATGTGGCCAGCGTGACTGAGGAACAGAATTTTAAATTTTATTAAATTTTAATCAATTTAAATTTAAACAACGACATACAACTAGTGTCTGCCACATTGGACAACACAGCCTTAGATCAGTAACAAAGTCTGCTGTGCATCACAAGACAACTGATTTTAGGGAAAAAATGAATTAAGAAGAGATGAGATATAATTTCCTTGAAATATTGAAGATTTTTAATATCAAAGGGCATATGACCCTGGAAAAATATTATTTTCTATGTTCCTCGAGGCATTTTGTCTGAGTGCCTGGAATACTACCACCTTGGTTGACTTCTTTCTGCACAGGCAGTTGTGTAAAAGATTGTTCTATGAACAAACTTGGTGATCAGTTTGTGAGACTGGACAATTTTGTTTGTTTTCTATTGAAGCATTTTATTTACATGGATATATTATGACCCTAGGAAAAGAATCTCAGAATTTTCCCTGCTGTGTGTTTTTGTCTTGCTTCTTGCTGGCCTGTGATGCCAGCTGAGATTGTCAGTATAATGGAACCGAACTCCCGACTCAATGATGAGATGGGAGTAGGTCATTCTGCCATTTTTTTAGATCTTTGATTTGTACATCAGATATGGGGCTGATCGCTTCACACTTGTTTAATCTGTGGCTGAGGTTTTCCCAGCAACAATTTTCTCAGCTCTGTGATCTGATCATCAGTGGTTTCAAGTTCACCAATGTAACCATGCTTCATCATCACAGTTAGAAACTGGATGATGACTTTGGAGCACTCCTGATAAGAACCTAGCATTTGCCTCTTTTTTCGGCATCGTTTTTGCTCTTGAGAACATCAGCCAGGACATTCATGCTCACCATTATGGCGGCACAGAAAGATGGAGGAAAGAGTTGGACAATTTTGATTATCTGTCTGCACAAAGATTTTCCAACAACAAGAGATTTGCAACTTGTAAATATTTTTCTATTTCAAAACACAGGTATAGATGAACACTGTCCAACTGACATTTCTGAATGGCAATAGAAAAAGCATATACAACAGGGAATAAGGAAAATGTCACAAATACCTGCTTTTTGATGGCTTAAGGGGTTCAGAAGTCTCTTTTTTAAAAAATTTTTTTTACTCTTTAAAAATTTTTTTTTTTTTTGTGAGGAAGATCAGCTCTGAGCTAACATCCATGACAATTCTCTTCTTTTTTTTCGCTGAGGAAGACCGGCCCTGAGCTAACATCTATTGCCAACCTCCTCCTCCTTTTTTCCCCCCAAAGCCCCAGTAGATAGTTGTATGTCATAGCTGCACATCCTTCCAGTCGCTGTATATGGGACGCCGCCTCAACATGGCCTGACAAGCAGTGCATCGGTGCGCGCCCAGGATCTGAACCTGGGCCGCCAGTAGCGGAGCACAAGCACTTCACTGCTAAGTCACGATGCTGGCCCCAGATGTCTCTTAATAAGATAGTTATTTCAAGTCTCCCAGGCCTTTTTATAGGATCTACAATTTTCAGTCTTATTCTCCTTCTGTGAGCTACCTGATTTTGGCCTAAATCTTAGTACCAGTGAAGAACTTAAGTCATTTTGTATGTTATCATGTGTTGTGTATCACATTATCCACGGCCCTTTTCTCACCTCAGCACACAATGGCACCTTGGTTAATCTAACTCGGTGAGCCTGAAGGGGCTCAGAGCAGGCCTCTGCAAGATGTGTTACTTTGGCTTGTGGAATATTTTGAGCTAACGACAACTGAGACCCTGTGGGCTCAAGAGAAACATTTACTTTTCCCTTAAAGAATTTAAATTGGGGGGCTTGCCCATAATAAGAGTTATTATCAGAAATAAATTTTTATGACCCATCTGTATGGCAGGGCAAACCTCTAATTACTGAACATCTGCTCTTCTTCTTGTCCTGTGAATTACCCTCCTCCTCTCTGAAGCCTCAGGCCCCTAACCCATTCCTTAGCTCAAGACGACATATATACCTCCTTTTACCTTTTTGTCTCTGCACTTCTCATGTATGTAGGGTCTCTGACTCTCTCAGGTATATGGGGTTCCTGTACATACAAAATTAAATTTGATTTTCTCCTGTTAACCTGTCTCATGTCAATTTAATTCTTAGACCAGCCAGAAGAACCTAGAAGGGTAGAGGAAAATTTCTTCCTCCCCAACAGGCTTCAACATTGTTTTTAACTCCAGGACGCTGGAGAGGAGCCAGGAGTGCTTCTCTTCAGGTAAGACACACTTTTTAGGGCAGGTGTAGGGGGAGAGGAGGAGGGAGATGGAAGGGGTTAGGGACTGGGGCCCCCAGGAGAGGGAGAGGGACAGGATTTATGTGGGCAATTTCTTCAACTTTAAAAAGGACTCACAAAGATGTATCCACACTTTTGCCTTTATAGCCATGTAGATGTGGGTGAAAGGGGTGGCTCTCAGAACAACTGTGTGGTTGGGCAGGGGGGAGAAGGAAAGACTGACTTTTCTCCATTTCGCTTGCTCTGCTTTTTGACTTTTGTTCTACATGCAAGTAGTATCTTTTTAAAAATAATTACATTTAGAATAATTAAATTTAAAACAGATGAAAATATGAAAAGCTATCCCATTGTTAGCAACTCTCAAATTACTAGAAGTTAGTGTAGACTTACTTCATAAAATGAATTTCTGTTTGAACCTATGAGAGGCATTCTCTATAGCCATCTTTCACTTCTCTCCAAAGCTAGAAAATGCCGTGACAAGAATCATCTCTCCTTCTCTCCATGTCTGACTCCCTGTGAACTTTTCCTGTCTTCACAGCTATTATGCACTTGATTTCATTTTCACAGCTATCTGATCGTGCTGTTGGTTTCTCAGCTGAGTTACAGCTGGGGTTGAACAATGCAACTGCCCTGGGCTGTTAGCATGCATTTTCATACAATGTCTCCCTGTTGGTTTGCCTGGAGGTGTATGATAAATCTTATAGAAGGATTTTTATCAGGTGTTCCTTAACTCTAACTACCACCATACCAACCAACGCTAACAACAATGCACATTTCTAAATACTAAATTTTTAGATTTTTAATTTATCGGAACTATAGTTGATGCAATAATACTCCAATAAAGTAAAAGAATTTGGACAGTACTCTAGTTTCTATGCCTCTTTTGTGAACACTTCAAGTAGTCCTTTGATACACTTCTCACTTTACATTTCCTAACTAAAAGTAAGCTAGCCCTATTCAGCGAAGGATTTCAAGATTATGATTTTGTAAATAAAACAATCACTTTGGGCGCCAGCCTGGTGGCATAGTGGTTAAGTTGGCATGCTTTGCTTTGGAGGCCCAGGGTTCATGGGTTCGGATCCCAGGTGCAAACGTACACACTGCTTATCAAGCCATGCTATGACTGCATCCCACATACAAAATAGAGGGAGATGGGCACAGATGTTAGCTCAGTGACAATCTTCCTCAAGCAAAAAGAGGAAGATTGGCAATAGATGTTAGCTCAAGGCCAATCTTCCTCATCAAAAAAAAAAATCACTTTGGTAGACATAATTATGACCAAGTAACATCAAAATAATAAGGCTCAATTTTGGCAAAGAAATAAATTATTTTCCCAAATCATGGGAAATTTCTGGTGAATAGTTGATAAGAAACCAAAGCAATGAACTTATACATAATGATTCTATTTGAATTAATATCAACTACATAAATGTTGCATACCCAAATTTCACTTTTTACAAGCGATGGGAAAGTAGGAAGCAAGAGAAATTGCTCCTATAGCCCTAACCGGAGACTTACCAAAAACAAACCAATGGGTAGAATGATGGAAGTAAGTGATAAACCTTGAGATTAAGTAATCATGAAAGTTTTTAAAAATTAATTATGAAAACCATAAATTACACAAAAGTGTTATGAACGTTAAAACAAACACCCATATGCCCTTTATCCAGATTTACAAGTTCTTAAGATCCTGCCACATTTGTTTTCTCTCTCCCTCTCCTATACTCATCAATACCCTAGCATTCATCTCCTAGGAAGAGGACATTTTCCCACAAATCCCAATACCATTTTTACACCCAAGAAACATTAATGCAATACTATAATCTAATATATGGTCCGTATTTCCAATGCTCCACTTGTCTCCAAAATGTCTTTTAAAGCTACGACTTTTTTCCAATTCAGAACCCCATCAAGGTTCACACATTAAGTTTGGCTGTACTTTCTCCCGAGTCACGTTGTGTGGGAAATTTACTTGGTGCAGTGGTGCCCTCCATTTACATCACCAGCCAAGCTCTCCTTGGTCACACAACAGGAAAAATCACAGCCAGGTTAAGATGCTTGAATCATGGGGTTTAATCAATTAAAACATACAGCAAGGAGCAAGGGGATGCAGATCACACATATGTCCTGTTTCTCTGTGGCTTTACCTTTCCATGGATGCTGTGGTTACTCGGCCAGAGATGGCATCTGAGCCAGTGGTCTCAGCAGTGGGAGATTTCAGTGGCCCAGACACACACTTGTTCTGTGGGAGAGACACAGGGCACCACAGCTGCTGGCCAATCAGCCTGACGAGCAGCTGTGGAATCAATATCACCAATGAGTGGCCAATTTTAGGACTTCATGAATATTGAGTGCCTAATATACATCTTCTGTATATTTTGCAGAGCATGAATATCTAGTGTCTTTTGCGTTTTCTATCCCTTTCCACCCGTTTGGCACATTCAGGCTGCATTTCATCTAGTTGGGCTATACTTAGAACATCTTATGAATTCTGCTCACGTTTCACAAACTACTTGCTTTTACACTTAGTTTCTCTACCCTCCTTATTTGCTTTTTTATCTCTATAACAGATTCTAACATTCTTAAATAATATGACACACACACGACAAGTATCTTTTAATTAGAACAGTTCCGTCTCCCCTGGCTTTTCATTACACTGAACTTTTTGAAGAGTCTAGGCTAGTTGTCCTGTAGAATATCCCATATTCTGGATTTTTGATTTGTTTGATTTCTTCCTCATGACTAAATTCAGGGTTAAACATTTATGGCAAGAAATCTTCATAGGTGCATCACACCAAGAGCCACGTAATGTCAAGCTCTCCTACTAAGGCTAAGTTTGCTCCTTTAGCTGAAGTTGTCACTGCCAATCCTGCCTATCATAAAGATGATCTGTAGTGTGCCACTTTTAGACCTTGTAAATAACCTATGTGCCTGCATTATTTTACCCAGTGGTTTTTGCATCCATTAATGATTATTGCCTGAACCAGTGATTACAATGGGGGGTGTGAATGGTGATTTTCTAATTCTATCATTTCTTCTACATTCATTAAATGGAATTCTTCTGAAAAGCAGAGCTTTCCCTCTCTCCCCTTCGTTTCTTTTGGAGTAACTCTATGATCCATGGATTTTTTTCTTAAATTCACTGTATTATAATCCATCATGATCACTATTTTTTAATGTTCAAATAATCCCAAATTTGTGCAGTGAGAGCCCCTCTAAGCTGGATCCTCTGTCTGCTGAAATACACTTCTCATCTTTGAGCACTTCTTTGCTTTCTGACACAGCCTGCTGCTCCAGGCTCACAATATACTTTCTCTGCCCCCGACCTGGAATCAGTGATTTCTTCAGGGAACCCTGGTTTTTTTTAGATGGGAAATGTCTTTAGAAACAAAGATCTGGGCGCTGGGTGCACTTATCGCTAAAGTGGTGTCATTGTTTGTAGGCCATTTCAGTGGATAGCGGTAGGAAATATGTGTATGTGTGTACACACACATACACACACACACCTCTAACTTCCAGGACAGCCCTCCAGCCCTCCAACATTGCAAGGTTCCTCTCAGTTTTCTCCCATTAAATATTCCTATCTTTCCTCTCCCACAGTGAAAACCCTGGTTCCTAATAACAGTACACATTTATTCATTTGCTCTATCCTTCAATACGCAGAAAATATTTTCAGAATTACAACACTTATTCCACTACCAACAACAAAACTACTAGGTTCAGTTTGACTTTTTTTGCATTTCTTTTGGCCTAAAGATGCATATTTCACTGAGTATGTAATCAGAGCACTGTAATTCAGAAGTTATTTGAATTAATTCTTCTATATGTGTGGTTATGTGATCAATTTGATGTACAGCCAGGTTCGTGTATTCAGTTTTAGGGTTTTATTTTAACCCTTTTTTGTAATTCAAATTTTGTTTAAATATAAAAATGTATTTTCAGAGAAGTCTTATTTCTACCCCTGTCACCTCTGTCCTTCTCTTATCTGCTTTCTCTAGAAAATTATTCTTATTTATTTCTGCCTTATCTTTCCTATGTTTCTTTTTTTAAAAAATAAGCATATGCTTATAGTTTGTAGTTTTATTTCCCTTTCTTTTTTACAAAAAAGTATCCTATTATATGCATTCTTTTACACTTTGCCCTTTTCATTTAAACTTACCTCCGGAAATTACTCCATAGTTGTTCATAGAGATCGCCCACATTCCTTTTTAAGGCTGCATAGTATTTCATTATGTGACTGCACTGTAATTTGTTCAGTCAGTGTCCTAAAGGTGGACATTTAGTTTTTTTTTTTTTATAATTTTATTTATTTATTTATTTTTTCCCCAAAACCCCAGTAGATAGTTGTATGTCATAGCTGCACATCCTTCTAGTTGCTGTATGTGGGATGCGGCCTCAGCATGGCCAGAGAAGCGGTGCATTGGTGCGCGCCCGGGATCCGAACTCCCGGCCGCCAGCAGCGGAGCGCACGCACTTAACCGCTAAGCCACGGGGCCGGCCTAGTTTTTTTCTAATATTGTGCATTAAAAATAATACAACAGTGGGTAACCTTGCATATTATTTTTTTTTATATTTGGGATGTTATTTTTCAGGGTGAATTTATAGAAGTGGGATTGCTGGTCAAAGAGTATATGGTTTTGTTAGATATTGCAAAATTCCCCTTCAGAGGTTTGTACCATTTTGTACTGTTAGTCCCAATCTAATAGCAGGCCTGTCTTCCCATTGGCTCACCAAAATAGTGTGTTGTCAAGTTTTTGAATTTTTAGCTATCTGATAGGTATGGATACTATGTCTACATAGTATCTCAGGGTGCATTTTTCTTATGAATTAAGTTAAGCATCTTTTACTATGTTTAAGTGCCGTTTGCTTATTTTTTTCCTGTGAACTGCTATTCATGTCTTTTTAAAATATATTTTTCCCCTCAATATTTAAAGTGATTTGTAAATCAGAGACATGAGCCCTTTATCTGTATAGAAGCTGCAAATACTCCCTTTCAGGTTGTTATTTGTCCCTTAATTTTCATTACTGAGCTTTGTTATTACAGAAAAGTTTAAAAATTTTATGAATCTTTACTGTTGTTGCTTTTGGATTTTGAGTCATGGTTTAAAAGTTGTCCCTACATTCGGATTATAAAGGAATTCATCAAACTTTCTTCTAGTGTTTGTATTGTTTCATCTTCTACATTCTGATTTCTTATCCATTTGGAGTTTCTTTTGGTGTATAGACTGAAGAAATTTAATTTCCAATTAAAATTGTACCATATTGCCTCCCAAAGAAAGCTAATTTTAAAGAGAAATTCTTATTTAAAAGACAAAGAACTAATGTCTAGAATACATAAAGAATGATAAATCAACAAAATAGGGAAGACAAGCTGGTAAAAAAGTAGGCAAGAGAAGTTGAAAAAGATTTAACAAAAGAGGGAATCTAAGTTTGGATGAGGATAATGAACACTGAGAACGTGCCAGGGCCAGCACCACTGGGCAGACTGTTTGATAGGAGCTATTACACTTAAAGCTGCACCTTCTTCATGACCCAGCAATTCTACCCTTGGATAGAATCAAAAGAACGGAGTGCACGTTTCTCCAGTTGACATGTATGTTTTCATTGCAAGACTACTTTTATAATAGCCTTGAATTGGAAGCAACCCAAATGTTCTTCAACAGCAGAATGAATAAATTGTGGTATATTCATAAAAAGGGAATATGCTATAGCAACGAAAATGAATAGGGCTACATGCAACAACTTTAATAAATCTCACAAATATAAGGTTGAGTGAGAGAAATCAGATACAAAAGAATATATATTATAAGATTTCATTTATATGAAGTTTCGAAATCATTGTAACTTAACTATAATGTTTAGGTTGAATACTTTGTTGGTAAACTATAAAGAAAAGTTGGGAAGTAAGTACCATTAAAGTCAAAATATTGGTTATTATTTGGGGAAAAGAGGGGCTTGTGATTGGGAAGAGGAAGACAGGCAGAGCTTCTGGGGAGGGGTGCAATGTTCTGTTTCCTGCCCTGGATGGCCATTATAGGATTTTTGTTTTATAAAATGTTTATGTTGTACGTTTATATTTTAGATGCTTGTGTTATGTTTTACAATGAAGGATATTTATAAATATTTCTAAAACCCAATAGACCGGATTACAAAAAGGAAATAACTAAAGGAAAAATGAGCAAAGAATATAAATCGACAATTCATAGAAAAGCAAATCCAATGGCCAAAAACATATGAAAGCATGCTCACATTCATAAGTAGCCAGGAAAGTAGAAATTAAAGTAACAGTGAAATATCACTTTATGTGAACTAAATTGACACCTTCAAATGAGCAATAATACTCGTTAGTGATGGAGATGAGGGGAAAGGGATCTTTCCACACATAGAGAGTGTTAACAGCCTTTTTGGAAAACAATCTGACAATACCCATTAAAATAATAAAATGCATGATTTGTTCAATCCAGAAGACTCACTAGTACTTGAGAAACATGTGTAAGAACTGTTATTGTAGCACTGTTTGTGGTTACAAAGGTTAATAGGATAATGGTTGAGTAGATTACAGTATGCCACAGGACAGAATATTATGCAGCACTAATAAAGAATGAATGAGACATACTGATTGACTAGAAGGAGTTTCTATGAAGTATTGTTAAAAGAGAAAAGAAAATGGAGAGAAGTGCATAAAATGTGTTCCCATTTGTATAAAACACTAACAACTATGTATGTGTTCATATATATGCTTGCCCTTGTGATTATATAAGCAAGGAGAGAAATATGGAAGGATGTGTACAGGCATACCTCATTTTATTGTGCTTTACTTTATTGTGCTAAACAGATATTGTGTTTTTTTACAAATTGAAGGTGTGCGGCAACCCTGCATCAACTGAGTCTGTCGGCGCCATTTTTCCAACAGCATTTTCTCACTTTGTATCTCTCACATTTTGGTAATTCTCGCAATATTTCAAACTTTTCCATTATTATTATATTTGTTATGGTGATCTGTGATCAGTGATCATTGAAGTTACTATTATAATTTTTTTGGGGTGCCAAGAACCATGGTCATAAAAGACAGTGAACTTAATCGATAAATGTTGTGTGTTCTGACTGCTCCACTGACCTGCCTTTCTCTCATCTCTTTCCCTCTCCTTGGGCCTCCGCGTTTCCTGAGACGCAACAATATTGAAATTAGGCCAGTTAATAAACTTACAATGGCCTCTAAGTGTTCAAGTGAAAGGAAGAGTCACATGTCTCTCACTTTAAATCAACAGCTAGAAATGATTAAGCTTAGTGAGTAAGGCATGTCAGGAAGGTATGTTGAAAGCTGAGATCGGCTGAAAGCTCGGCTTCTTGCACCAAATAATTAGCTTGGTTGTGAATGCAAAGAAAAAGTCCTTGAAGGAAATTATAAGTGCTACTCCAGTGAACACATGAATGATAAGAATGCGAAACAGCCTAATTGCTGATATGGAGAAAGTTTTAGTGGTCTGGATAGAAGATCAAACCAACCACAACATTCTCTTAAGCCAAAGCCTAATCCAGAGCAAGGCTCTAGCTCTCTTCAATTCTATGAGGCTGATAGAGGTGAGGGAGCTGCAGAAGAAAGTTTAAAGCTAGCAGAGGTTGGTTCATGAGGTTTAAGGAAAGAAGCTGTCCCTATAACATAAAAGTGCAAGGTGAAGCAGCAAGTGCTGATGTAGAAGCTGCAGCAAGTTCTCCAGAAGATCTAGCTAAGATAATTGATGAAGGTGGCGACACTAAACAACAAATTTTCGATGTAGAAGACACAGCCTTATATTAGAAGAAGATGCCATCTAGGACTTTCATAGCTAGAGAGGAGAAGTCAATGACTGGCTTCAAAGCTGCAAAGGACAGGATGACTCTCTTGTTAGGGGTTAGTGTAGCTGGTGACTTTAAGTTGAAGCCAATGCTCATTTACCATTCTGAAAATCCTGGGGCCATTAAGAATTATGCTAAATCTACTCTGCCTGTGCTCTATATGTGGAAAAACAAAGCCTGGATGACAGCACATTTGTTCACAACATGGTTTACTGAATATTTTAAGCCCACTGTTAAGACCTACTGCTCAGAAAAATAGATTCATTTCAAAATATTACTGCTCATTGTCAATTCACCTGGTCACGCAAGGGCTCTGATGGAGATGTACAACGAGATTAATGCTGTTTTCGTGCCTGCTAACACAACATCCATTCTGCAGCCCATGGATCAAGGAGTAATTTTGATTTTCAAGTCTTATTATTTAAGAAATACATTTTGTAGGGCTATAGCTGCCGTTCATAGCAATTCTTCTGATGGATCTGGGCAAAGTAAATTGAAAAGCTTCTGGAAAGGATTCACCATTCTAGATGCCATTAAGAACATTCATGATTCATGGGAAAAGATGAAAATATCAACATTAACAGAAGTTTGGTAGAAGTTGATTCCAACTCTTATGGTTCGAATGGTTAGACTTTGAGGGGTTCAAGACTTCAGTGGAGGAAGTAACTACAAATATGATGGAAACGGCAAGAGAACTAGAGTTCGAAGTGGAGCCTGAAGATATGACTGAGTTGCTGCAATCTCATGATAAAACTTTAATGGATGAGGAATTGCTTTTAATGCAAGAGTAAGGAAAGTGGTTTCTTGAGATGGAATCTACTCCTGGTGAAGATGCTGTGAAGATTGTTGAAAAGACAACAAAAGACTTAGAATATTACATAAACTTTGATAAAGCAGCGGCAGGGTTTGACAGGATTGACTCCAATTTTGAAAGACATTCTACTGTGGGCAAAATGCTATCAAACAGCTTTGCAAGTTACAGAGAAATTGTTCATGAAAGGAAGAGTCAATCAATATGGCACACTTCATTGTTGTCTCATTTTTAAAAATTGCCACAGCCACTCCAACCTTCAGCAACCACTGATCAGTCAGCAGCCATCAACATTGATGCAAGACCCTCCACCAGCAAAAAGATTATGACTCACTGAAGGCTCAGATGATGGTTAGCATTTTTTAGCAATAAAGTATTGTTTTAATCAAGATATGTACATTGTTATTTTAGACATAATGTTATTGCACACTTAATAGACTACAGTGTAGTTTAAACATAGCTTTTATTTTTTTATTTTTTTTGTGAGGAAGATCAGCCCTGAGCAAACATCCATGCTAATCCTCTTTTTGCTGAGGAAGACCGGCTCTGAGCTAACATCTATTGCCAATCCTCCTCCTTTTTCTCCCCAAAGCCCCAGTAGATAGTTGTATGTCATAGTTGCACATCCTTCTAGTTGCTGTATGTGGGACGCGGCCTCAGCATGGCTGGAGAAGCGGTGTGTCGGTGTGCGCCTGGGATCTGAACCCAGGCCGCCAGTAGCGGATTGCACGCACTTAACCGCTAAGCCACTGGGCCGGCCCTAAACATAGCTTTTAGATGCACTGGGAAACCAAAAAATTTGTTTGACTCGCTTTATTGGGATATTTGCTTTATTGCAGTGGTCTGGAACAGAACCTGCGATATCTCCGCAGTATGCCTGTACTAGATTGTTAACACAGGTTCTTAAATGGGCCGTGCAGGCTGTTGTAGGTTAAAAATTTGAAAAGAAAGCTTTATTCAAAGCTTTACTTACAAACGAAGAGAAAGAGTACCAGAGGAAGGAGGTTATTTTTAAAAATGAAATTTAGACCGTATGATTGTACATTCAAAGATGAAAACTATTCCCATTCAAAATTTCTGAGTTTGTACACATAAGGAAGCTGGGTTTTAAAGTTTTATTTCTGTGCTCCAAGTTTCTAAGCTTCAGGCCAAGTACTACTCTCAGGTCAGCCTTTACAGACCAACGCTTTCGCTGCCTCCTCCTCTCAAGTACAAGTTCCAGTGGCTCTGCCCTAGTGCAGCATAGTGAGTAGACAGTCTCTGGCTGTCTTGAAAGACTCTCCATGTTCCGGCCCCTCCTGCCTGGGAAGCCAGGTTTTCCCAACTCTCCCCACCAGTCTCTGTGCTTCAGTCAGGTCCTTTGTCACTGTCCCCATCTCATGTAATCTGATTGCCCACAGTATAAACTATTGCAGTCCTTGCCCGATTCTTCCCTGTCTCCCACCAGGCCCAGCTCTTAAAATCCCCGCTCAAGAGCTCCCTCTTCCACAGAGTTTTTTCTAAAGGCAACACCTCACCCTCATCCCTGGTCGTTATACCCCCATAACACATAGGATCTGGCCCACAGTTTAGCTTTCAACTATATGCTGTCCTAGAATATTTTCGTATTGTCTCTGGTATTTTCTGCCTTTCCCTTCTAACTAGACTGCACCCTGTTTGAGGGCAGACACAATGGTTAAATTATGGCTATATTCCCTATTACTTCTTGAATATACTGGTTACATTATAGAACTCAGTGAATTTACTTTCCGCTATATATTTTTTCTTATTTTAAAAGTGATGGTACACTCTTAAAATAAATTCCTTAGCATGGATTTACTGGCTCAAAGTATATAAACATTTTACTGCCCCTAAAATGTAAAATTGATGAAGACCATAAATAGACAAGACACACACAAATAAAATTCACAAAGAAGCATATTATACAGATGTCCACTCACTAGCAATCAAAGAAATGCAAACAAAGCCCAATATATTATATATAAATAATATATGCATATATAATTTATGTATGTATACATGTGTGTACACATGCACACATGCACATATATCTGGAATAAATTTTTTAAATTAAAATAAAATTTACATGACACACATTGTAATATTGTTGAGAGCATTTTGCCAATATGAATCAAGAGCTTTAACATTATTTTATTCATTTTGTTTTGTAATCTATTAACAAGTGAACGATATTACCCCTTTCTCATAAAGTTTTTTTGTTATGGGGAAAGAAAAGATAATATTGTGTGCTTCCTACTTATCCCCCACAAGAAAAGGCAACGGCACATTGTAGAACATTACAAGGAAAGAAAGAGGGACCGACACACAGGTAGCTATAATCCTGACATTATTTTGTTTGGCTTCCTTATAGTCTTTTTCAAAAGCACATTTTGATATTCTTGTAATCGACCCTATGTCTAACATTTTGTCTTTTTTTTCATTTAATATTTAACTGAAAGAGTACTTTTTATTAAGAAAAATGCATTAATACAACATTTGTTGAGCACCTATTGTCTATAAGGCATAAGATGAGGAGGATAAAACATATTAGGAAGGAAGGGTTCTAACCAAATATAACTTTGATTACCTAGAACAAAGAAGCCCTTTAACGGTGAAGGGGCAGTTAAATGGATGCGTTTGATCCGCACGTGTTTACTGAGCAGCTGCTGTGTGCTATGCCCTCTTCTAGGTGCTGAGGGTCTGCAATGAACAGACAAAGGTGTGCTCCCGGAGCCAGCACCCCAAGGGGAAAACAGATAGGAAACGCGGAGATAGACGGGCAATGATGACACTATAAAAATAAAGCAGAGTGAGGGGTTAGAAGGCGGGAAGGTTTCTTTTTGAGCAGACATATGGAGGCTGCTGAATGGAGGGCAGAAGAGACCTCCAGGCAGAGGGAACAGCAGGATCAAAGGCGGAGCGAGTGAGGAAGAGGGCGGAGGCCGGCGTGGCTGGAGGGGCTTCAGCCCTAGTTCTGCTTAGATGGACATTTTAATCTTGTTTCCTTTCAAGTAGATGTTTTATAGACAATAATATTTATTATAACATAGTGCATGTTTAATGTACAAGATGCTTTACATGTATTATCTCTAATCGTTAAAACAACTATGAAGGATAAAGTTCATTTTGGTATTTATAGCATGATATATGTAAATTAAAAAGTACTCCAAATAATACTCCATATTGTTTATAAATAGTAACAATAGTTAAAGTGTAAAAACATGGATGGGGAAGATACACAACTGCCAAATTCAGGTTAATAGTTACCTCTGGGGAGGGAGGAAAGGGAATGGGATAAAGGGAGGTGAATGAGGGAATGGGGAGATTTCAAATGGATCTGTTTTTTTTTTAAGTTCACGTTACACAAATATAGAATATTTGGTTTTTGTTATTACTTTGATATGTTATATGTGTGTATCACCAATTTAGACTCAAATATAATTCAGTCCAACTTCAAACCAGTGCTCATTTTAGTTGCTTCCCTCAAAATGAATAGCTGGCACCCAAGAAAAACTCACAATAAAAATTACCACCCAACCAGGGGCTGGCCTGGTGGTGTAGTGGTTAAGTTTGCACACTCCGCTTCGGTGGCCCGGGGTCACCAAAAAAAACCCAAAAATTACCACCCAACCAATACTCCAAGTGCTCAGCAAAGTATACAGTGGAAATAGTCTCCCAGATCCCATTTACAGAAGTCTCTTCCTCTTTAACCAGTGTGACGTCCCAGAACCTAGTCTGATTCATATGATGAGTCACTGTCATTTTGATGAATGGTGGCTTGTTGCATGCAAGTGAGAAAATGGGCAGGGGGCATTCGCAGCTGTCGGGTAGAGTCAGCTGGTTTCCAGTGAAGGCTGGAAGCAGACTGTGAGGAGGGAGGCCAAGTTCCTGAGGCAGCAGCAGTGGCCGTGACGTGCTATTGTTAGTGTGGAGTGAGCATGCCATGTGCCCCTGGGGACCTTGAGGGCACGAGGGCAGCGTGTACTCACACCAGAGCTGCTACCTTTCCTTCAAGCCACCACCTAGAAATTAGGTTAGAATATCAACAACAGTGCCTCATGTTCTCCAGAAAACATTTTTTTTGGTAAGGAAGATCAGCCCTGAGCTAACATCCGTTGCCAATCTTCCTGTTTTTTCGGAGGAAGATTGGCCTTGAGCCAACATCTGTGCCCATCCTCCTCCACTTTGTATATGGGATGCTACCACAGCATGGCTTGATGAGCAGTGCTTAGGTCTGCACCTGGGATCCGAACCTGTGAACTCCAGGCCGCCAAAACAGAGCGAGCGAACTCAACCACGACACCACCGGGCCGGACCCCAGAAAACATTTTTATTCTCCAATAATGTAAGGTTTCTGAAGAAACGTTACACAACTGTCCTGTCTTCTCTTTGTTCAGGCAGAAGAATAGTAGATAGAAGTGGGCTGAAATGATTATATGGTATCTTGGATTTTTAATTTTATAAGCTAAGTAGTAGATTTGATAAATGTCTTTCTAAGAGATTTCAGGGTGGCAGAATATTAAATAAAGTTATTGCTGGTAGGGAGAGGGAAGGGGGGACAGTCACATTTCACTTTAAACTTCTCTTTTGCATGAACTCTTATGAAAGCGTGGTTATTTTTCTATACAAATACCTTTCAACAGAGCGACTGCATCTGTTTTACTAGTGGAGAAGAACAGCACCTCTGTGGTCACTTACACCTTTAGTTTTTAAAACCATTTTTTAGTTCTCAGAATTACTTTGCCATATGTGTTTTATCCCCACTTGATAGATGAAGAAATTGAGGCACACAATAGCAGATAACTTGTCTAAAACATCAAGTTAGTGATGAAGCCAAAACTAGAACCTGAGTCTCCTGTATTCCAGTTGACTTGTATTTTTCTATTAGATTTTACTGGTCTTCAGGTGCTGATTAAATTCTCCATCTGAGAAGAAAATAACCATAGGAAACTTAAGGTTCTCAGAATTTTATCCGGAATGAACTCCTCCCACCTCAATATTGTTGGAATTTCAACTATATAAGTAAACTTTATTAATATATTTTTCCTCCATGATTTACTGTAGTTGTCAAAATTTTCTTCTGTATTTTCAAAATCAATTTCTGATTTGCCATTTACCATCACCAAGATCTAAAGGCAAAAAGATTTCTTAAGTCTCCAAGTTTTTTTTTTGATAAAAGAATTAAAAAGGCAAAGCAAAATACAGAACTTTATAAATGAATCACATATAATCCATATGTATTTTTGAATAGAGAATTGGGGAAGGATACACGTTTCATGCTGATTCACTGGATGCAGATTTCTGGTTCCAGGTATGCGTTAGTCTGAGCCCTGGGCTGTCTTAGATGCGTGTATAAGACATTGTATTGTGTACCTGTCAGAGAGTGATTGCTCAGGTAGTCAAAAGTCACAAACGAAGAAACTGGAAATAATAATGCCTAACACACATAATGCCAGGTGTGGTTCTAAGTGCTTAGTAGATATTAATGTAATTAGTCTTCCCAACAAACCATGGGATAGGTACTGTCACTATTCCCGTTTTATAGGTGGGGAGCTGTGGCATACAGTTACAAAGTGACATGTCACCACAGGGCACAAAAGCTCGCAGCTGGACTTAAACCCAGGTATTCTGCAAGCCGCTCTCCACCGCTGCACCCCAGCGCCTCTCTAGAAGGGAAAGCTCTGGGCTCTACAAAATTTCCACTATTTCAAATAGTTCTCTTATAATCATTTTCAAGCTTTTGTTTGGCTTCACAGTTTGGCCAATATCAATGACATTTGAGGGCATCCGGTCCCCAGGCGGTAGCAGTGATGCGCACATTCGAGCACTCTGAATTTAAGCAATGCTTCCTCTCCTTGCTCTCCTAGTCATCACCTGATCTCCTACTCCTTGTTTATTTTCATTCACTCAGAACCAAACTTGAAATGTACTAAGTCGATAAAGTGCAAGATGAAAAGAGAGAGTGTTTGGAAGGTTTCAAGCGTCAGCCTGAGGCTCCTGAGAATGTGCAAGCCCTGTTCCCCCCACCCCCACAACCCCTTTGGAAAGCATCTCCAACACCATGCAGGTGCTCCCAGTGAGGGCCCAATCAGATGCAAATTTCTGGTTCCAAGTTAAGATTTTTTTTTTTCTTTGCATTGTCTCTCACCCAGCCTTGAGCTATTTGGAAGGACCCTCCATCTCCAAAGAGAAAGCACTTCATTTTCACACCCACAGGCTTGTGATGAAGACAGGATAAGAGGCCCTTTAAGGATCAGATATTATGTGTCAGACCTTTAGAACAAACATTTACGAGGTCCGTATTTTGTATAAGGCAATTGCAAAGATCAGTCTCCTCCCAATAAGGGTGGTAGACTTAAATCCTGCTAATGAAGGTTAAGGATGAGGATTAGGACTTGAGGAAGTGGAAGAGACTGGCTGGAGCACACTTAATTTGCCCTCATTCCAAACAAATTTAGAATGCCTAAAAAGAGAACTTTTGGTTTCCTCAGCCAAGATGCCTCTAACCTGGCTTGCTATATTCAAATTTTCCAGTCTGATATTAATAATTTAAGACTTCTGTTCAGAGCCTGCAAGGTCACTGTGCTCAGTTCTAAAGATGTTTCAGTTCTCAGCCTGGTTTCAATGCATAAAGCACTTGAAAACATGGTGAGAACTACTCAGATTTTTAAAAATCTCATGGTTGATCTGACCATCTGACCCCGGCTTCAGAGAAGTTCCTATTCATCATTCTCAGGAACTTTGGCACCGGGTCCAGGAAGACAGCCCACAGGGGGCCTGATTTCTCCCACTGCCACTCCTCAATGCCCAGCAAACTGGTTGACTCCTTAAAATGTTAGGAAATGTAAGCTATTAAGAATACAGAACTGGAGAAATGGTCCCAGGACATGTGACTCACTCCACGTGACTTGTTTCAATGGTTGTTCTGTGGAAACCTGTTACACCTGTTCCAGGGACATTGATTTCTGTGTCCTGCACCAGTTGTCGGCACTTAACACATGCTGAGGCCTGAACACCACCAACTGGCCCGAAGGAGAAACCCATTGGCATGTTCCCATTGGCACGCAGAGCAGATGTCCAGGATCTGGGAAGTTGGCTGTTTACTTTTAGGCCGGACTTTAGTTTGCCTCAGGGAGATGTTTCTAAGCTGTACAGGAATTTGGGTATTTGCTATAAAATAACTGCTGTCACTTCGAGTGAATGAGAGTGTGTGTGTGTGTGTGTGTGTGTGTGTGTGTGTGTGTGGGAAACGGGGAGAGAAAGTTTTATCTTTCACAGCACTTGCAGTTCTCTCCGTCTGCATTTTATCCATACTCACGTGCTGTTTGTTTGTTTGCTGTTGTTTTGCTGGTCGAGATCCATTTTTCTCGGGGCTGATAAGCTCAACTCTAAGGCAAAAATTGGTGTTTTGAAATTGAGTAAATCCTGAAACTGCTCTTAAATAGAAGTATTTCATATTTACCACAAATATGAATGGACTGCTTTAAGTGGAAAAAGAATGCAAGTTTTAGTCTGCCAAATAAAATCTTGGGAATCACAGAATAATGGAACTTTCTTTTTTCTCCATGTCTATTATTTAGTGAAAATAGGAAGAAAATTTTTACTGATAGTGAATTTTTGAAATATCCCACCCACTTTTGAATAAATTATTCTCATGTTTGATTTTTTTTTTTTTTTTTTGTGAGGCGATCAACCCTGTGCTAACATCTGCCAATCCTCCTCTTTTTTTTGCTGAGGAAGACTGGCCCTGGGCTAACATCTGTGCCCATCTTCCTCCACTTTGTGTGGGACGCCACCATAGCATGGCTTGCCAAACAGTGCGTCGGTGTGCGCCCAGGATCTGAACCGGCGAACCCCAGGCCGCCGCAGCGGAGTGCGCCCACTTAACTGCTTGCGCCACCTGGCTGGCCCCTCTCATGTTTGATTTTTCTCTCAGGAGACTCTTCTTCTCTCTTCTTGGGGGGGCAATAAGAGAACTTCAACAGAATGCAGTACATATCTGTCGTTTTCTTTAAAATCAAAATCAGGTTTTCTAGAAAATTTTCTTGTAACTGGAGTCAAAAATTATGAAATTAATAGGTTTAAAAAAATTGGTTATGGATTCACAGAGACAGAAAAGAAAACAAACATGTATGGGGTAGGCAGAGTGAGTGAACTGGATGTTTCTGTGCTTGGAAAACAGAGCCTGTCACCTTACTCTGCTGCCCACCCCTATGGCCCCTTCCTCCTTAGTCTCTCCAGCCTTTCTGTCTTTACTAATTAAAATCCTCCTTGAAGGCTTCTTCTAGTTTGTATTTTTTAAATGCAAAATGTTTTCACATCACTTTTGGATTCTCCTTTGGGAGGCTCATTAAGAACACCCTTTTCTGGATTCTGGACCTTCTTCTGAGGGCTATGTCCCCTATATCTACGATGTCATCAGAGCCTGGACACTGGATCAATATTTAAAAATATAGCTAACAAAGCCCTTTGCCTCTGATGATTTATTTTGTTTTGTGTTTGGTCAGTATCAAAGTTTCTGAGACAAAAGATATATTAGTTACTTCAGTAAACAAACAACATCCCCTATTAGCTCTTGATTTTTTAATTTTTGTTTTGGTGCTTACTAATAACTCTCAACAACAATTAGAATATTCCTTCCATTTCCTCACTTTAAAGGAAGAGCAGAGATGTTTAAATTAGCCTTGGGATAAATTCTGAGGTGACTGACAACTTGCCTCAAGTCTTCTACTTTTTTTTCTTCTGGGTAATAGACATGTTATTTCACTTTTTTTTTGGTATTGTCTAGTATTGCTTGAATTTTTTAAAATAATTTTTTTGGACAGTTTTAGATTTACAGAAAAATTGTGAAAATCGTACGGAGAGTTCTCACACACTCTGCATGCAGTCCCCTATCATTGACATCTTATGTTAGTGTGGCGTATGTGTTACAGTTAATTAACCGAGACATTATTATTAACTGAAGTTCATACTTTATTCAGCTTTCCTTAGTTTTTACCTGATGTCCTTTTCCAGTTCCAGGACCCCATCCAAGATCCCACGTTACAGTCAGTGGTCGGGTCTCCTTAGGCTCCTCTGGGCTGTGACGGTTCCTCAGAACTTCCTTGTTGCTGATGACTCAGCAGTTTTGAGGATACTGGTCAGGTACTTTGCAGACTACGCCTCCACTGTTTTTTTTTTTTCTGGTGTTTTCTCATGATGAATTTAGCATGGAGTTATGGGTTTGTAGGAAGAACACAGAGGTGAAGTGCCATTGCCACCACATTGTATCAAGGGTACTGCTGTCAACATGACATCGCTGTTGATGTGGACTCTGATCACCCGGCTAAAGTAGTGTTTGTCAGATTTCTGCACTGTTAAATTATGTTTCCCACTTTCCACACTGTAGTCTTTGGAATGAAGTTACTGTGTGCAGTGAACCCTTCCAGAATGGAGAGTTGTGCTTTGCCTCCTTAATGGTAGAGTACCTACGTTATTTGGAATTCTTCTGCACAGGAAGTTGGCTTCTTCTCCCTCACTTATTTATTTACTCAATCATTTATTTGTATCAGCATGGACTCATGGATATTTGTTTTATATCTTGGATTATAATCTAGTACTAATTTATTTATTTTGTAGCCCAAATTGTTCCAGCTTTTGCTTCTAGGAGCTCTTTCATTTGGCTCCTTTGGTGTATTCCCATCAATGTGGGTTTTTTTTTCTTTTTTTGAGCATTTTCTTGTTTCTTGGTACTACAAAATGCCCCAGACTTATCTTGTATGTTCCTTACCCCAGTCCTCAAATCAGCCACATCTGCAAGAATCCCTGGTTCCTTTTGTTGGTGAATGGTGTTAGAAACCAAGATCTGGGTGCTAGGTTTGCTTGTTGCTAATGGGATATCATTGCTTCTAGGTCCTTTTAGCTGACAGAGCAAAGACATATATGTGTGTATACTAACCTGTGTATATACATATAATAGTATATGTGACCATCTGTATTTATAATTAAACTAAACATGAGCTCATACTGAAGTATCCAGCTCAACACATTACCACATGGATTACTCTAGTGTCTTCCTCTGGCTTCTCCGTAAACTCCCACTCCAGCAGTGAGAACTATGACTCTTATCATCTGCCATCCATTTGCTTACTTGTTCAATTCTAGTACACATGTATAGTGGTATCAGAACTCCCATGGGGAGCAACTTTATCAGTTAGAGTACAGTGCTCGTATGCTGTTTTACTTGCCTTTGGTCTTATGGGCTTCACTCATTTCCAAAGTTATTTAGATCACCACCTTTCCCCTGACCCCTTCAGTAAGGTTGTTTCATACATTTGTAATACAGTTAGATTCCCTTGTCATAGTCTGAATTCCATTCGGGGATACTCCACTTCCTAAATGATTTTTTTAAATTTGCATGCATTAAGGATCACTCTATGCTGTAAAATTCTATAGGTTTTGACAAATGCATAGTGTTACGTGTGCATAATTACGGTATAATACAGAATAGTTTCACCCCCCTAAAAAAAATCCCCTGTGCTTCACCTATTCAAAGCCCCCCCTTAATCCTTGTAAGCACTCATCTTTACCATTGTTATAGTTTTGCCTATTCCAGAATGTCATGTAATTGAAAGCATACAATATGTAGCATTTTCAGACTGGATTCTTTCACTTAGTAATATGTATTAAGATTCATCCATGTCTTTTTGTGGTTTGATAGCTCATTTCTTTTTATCTCTGAATAATATTCCATTGTATGGATGTACCACAGTTTGCTTATCCATTCACCTATTGAAGCATATTTTTTGGATGCTTCCAGTATTTGGCAGTTGTGAATAAATGTGCTATAAACATTCACATGCAGGTGTTTATTGTGGATATAAGTTTTCAAATAAGTTGGATACCTATCTAGGAACATGATTACAGAATCATGTAAGACTATATTTAGCTTTGTAAGAAACTACCCCACTGTCTTCCAAATTGCTATACTATTTTGCACCCCTACCAGCAATGAATGAGAGGTCCTATTGCTTTACACCCTGGCCAGCACTTGGTATTGTCAGGTTTGGGGGTTTTAGCCATTCTCACAAGTGTGTTGTGGTATCTCATTCTTATGGATCTTCTACTTTTAACTTTCCTTTGAGTGAATAGCTAAATTATTTCATGGAATGAGTTGAAAGCTGAAATATGGCTGCCTTTTTGTTAGAATTTTTGAAGAGTTATATTGGAAGTGTTCTAAAATAAAAATTCAACTATTATGTAAGCATATATGGTTTGGTAAGTCAAATCTTTAAGTATAAGTTTGTTTAGTTGGTGCATAACCTCTTTATGATCTGAAAATTCTAAAGAGTAAATTATTAGAGATGCAACCAAAAGTGATTAATTTACCATTTATTGGACACTTTCTATGGAAATGAATAGAAAAAAACAATGTTCAAGTTCTTGTCATACAAATTTATAATCTATTAGGTGTATGTATTACTTTTATTGTTAATTGAAAGAACCTTGAAATAATGATTCTAGGTAAAGTTGATGGAGAAGATTTATTCCTGTTAGAAATTTGGGGGAAAAACTTTTTATTTAACAATGTATTACCTTAAAAAAATATAATTGGCATGAAAAGATATCAATTTTTATATTCCATTTTATATTTTTAAAATAACAGAACATTAAATTCAATAGAAACCTTCTTTCCGTGGGACGTTTTGGACGGCTCTGGATTCCTGCCCTCTCTGCCCTATCATTGCCCGATTTCTGCGGTAAGGCCGGGTTAATCTTTTGCTCCTCCTGCAAAGAGCGCAGGGAACTCATCTATCTTTGATTGTACAAGTAGGTAATTCCTTAGTCCTCCCTAGGACTTGGGTTGGGTAAGAATGATTTATGCTAGTAGGTAATTTTATTCACATTTCTTCATTGTTTTAGAAGCCTGAAGTTGAGTAATGATGTAACCTTTAACATCAGCAGGCCTATTTAACCCCACATTCGGTTTATTTAAGTTAATACCATCCGGTAGTTGCCTATTTTGATTTTCCCAAATCTTTGAACTTCGCCCCTTCGTTATTCTTGATAAACCTGGGGTCTGCCCTTACCATCCTGCTTAGTCTCTTGAGATTTGCAAATTACAACTCTGAATTGGTTTAGAAAAGACATTCCTGTGCATTTTTAAAAACCTCCACCCAGCAATTACTGATATAATCACGGAATAGACTTGAAATCACCAGTTACAGGATAAAGGAAAGATAAATCAGTGGGAGTCGTGTCTCCCTGTCATGAAGTCTAGTTTTTGACCCCGAGAGTTAGGAAGCCTGACAGTCGCCTACTGCTTTGTACTTGGTCTTTAATTCCTGCACTGAGTGTCAGCACCCGATGTGTTCCGTTTGAGTAGCCAGCTGTCTCGGCCCAGAGGATTATTACCACAGTAACGCTGAGCTTCCAGGTATTCATGTGGGTGGTTTGAAAAACTGGAAGTGTTCCCAAAATTTTCTTAGTGTTCCATCATCACCTTCAGATCTGACTCATTTGGGACTGTCATGCGGTGAGGCTAGAGCTGTGGACTTGAGGCAAAAATCCATATCAGAAGTCAGATTGTCATTTCTGTCTCGAAGCCAATATAATCTCAGAGCACATTTCAATTTTAAATCCTCAGGGAAGAGAAAAGTGAGATCATTTACGCTGTAGCAATCCACAATAATCACTTTTTATTACAACAGGAACAGCACGTGATCATTGTAGAAAATTAGAAAGTAGAACAAAATTAAAAATTAAAACCTATCACATTCCCTTCACCTAAACTCACTACTGCAACACTTGTACATATCCTTCTGGATATTTTTCTATATGTACATATAAGTACATCATCATCATCATTATTACTGGCAAAATGATATCATATGGTACACACTGTTTTGTGACTGTTTTATCAACCAACCATTTCCATTTCAATAAATTTTCTTCTCACGTACTATCCAAACCATATTCAGATGTCCCCCAATGTGTTTACTGCTGGTTTTGCAAATAAGTATCCGATCAGATGTCATGCATTGCATGTGGTTGTTATAACCCATGTATAAGGAAAATTTTTCATTTCTACCAGCATTTACCTAGGAGATACCAAAACTGAATATTGTGTCTCATCAGAACTGATTCTAACCAACTGATGCTGATAAAACACAGGGAACTTTGAGGGACCCTCGGACATCAGACCCTAGCTGGGCCTAACTGAAGACTTGTTCTTGACGGGTGGACGACGGGGCTTGTTTTAACCAGTCTTACTGTGGACTCTGCCCTATTCAGAGTGCTGGTTTTCATTCCTTAGTTAACATAACCACCACACCTATACCCCACCACCTTCAACCTGCTGACTTTTCCCCCTCAGTGAACTACTCAGTGAATTTCTTTATTGGTGTGTGTTCTGGCCAGGAAATAATAACTTGACTTTGTATTTTGTTTTTCTTTGATCTCTGGTGATCTTTGCCTTATTCTTTGAAACTTACAATATTTAAGAGATTAATTAGTAAGCTCTTGATGGCAGTATCAGAATTATTAAGCACGATGAGCTGATCACTGCAAAGGTTCTCTTAAGTTGGGCTGTCTGGAGACTCAAGCTGGAGAAGGTGGCTCAGGCCATGTGCCTGGCTTCCCCGTTCCAGGGCTCAGCTGTGCGGGCTCACCTGCTGCTCCTCCCCCAGGGCTCCGTGTTGCCAGTGGTCCATTTCACCACATTTTCCTTTTAGAGATTCTGAATCTCTTTCCTTCTGTGTTTCTTTGAGGTTGGATAGAGTTGTCTTAGGAACAATTCTTCTGAAGTTTATTTCCCCAGTCTGCAAGTTTTCCCAGATTTCTTAGACAAATAGCTGGATATTTGACCTATCCACAATAATGAGTAGAATTCACAAGGCTTCTCAGGCTGGGCCTTTTATGATGTATAATTTTCTGAACTCATCCGAGTCCAGGGGCTCAAATTTCATTTACAAATGCTTCATTTTAGTTTGACAAATCAATGTCTCTATTTCCTTTTAGCTTTGATATAAAAATAAAATAGATTTATTTATAATTTTTGAAGTACATATTGCAGATAGTAGAGCCATGAGTCAGGGGGATGGGTGTTCTCTATTTCTTTGTAGCACATGCTGTGTCCCACTGGACAGAGTGTTTACCTGCTCCGAGGTTTAGTTTCCTCACTGTAAAATGGAGATAACACTCCTGTGACAGAATTATTCCTAGGATTGAAAAGTAGAACTGCTTGAAAGCATTTATCTGTGGGTAAAACTGAAGAAATGTTTTATGGACGGAAAATAATTTACTATTTTAACTTGCATTTTCTGTTATCTTTTAAAGTAAGTTATTATAAATGATCCCAAGAAATAGTTGGCATGGCTCCAGATGCGGGGGACTGAAAAGCTGATGTAGAACTTGTTCTAGTTCAGGCTCTTTAGTCCAGGGTCTGCAGGGCTTTGACAAACCTTGGAGTCTGCCTCTAACGGGGCAATCAGGCTGCCTCTAACAAGTACCAGAGAGCCATCTACTGAGATCACTTTTCATTACACCAGGAGAATTTTGTATTTAAAATAGCAAAACTATAGAATAACACATGTTGGTAGGAGGTAATAATATTAATAACAGTGATTATGATGATAATGGCTAATATTTTGTGTGTACCAACCGTAGTATCAGGCACTGTTCCAAGGGTTTTACATATATTAACTCTTAATTCTTACACCAGCCTCATTAGAACAACACTATTATAATCATCTAGGTTGGTACTTCTTTTTTTCTATTTTTACTTTATCTTTTTTGTTGTGGTAAAATACACATAACATAAAATTTACCATTTTAATCATTTTTAAGTGTAAAGGTCAGTAGCACTAAGTATATTCACGTTGTTGTGTAACTGTCACCATCCATCTCTAGAACCATTTCATCTCCCTAAACTGAAACTCCATACCTACTAAACACTAACTCCTCATTCCCCACTACTCCCAGCCCCTGGAAACCACCATTCTATTCTGTCTCTATGAATCTGACCACTCTGGGTACCCCATGTAAGTGGAATCATACAATATTTGATCTTTTGTGTCTCACTTACTTGACTTAGCATAATGTCCTCAAGGTTCGTCTGCGTTATAGCGTGTGTCAGAATTTTGTTCCTTTCTAGGCTAAATAATATTCCATTGTATGCATATGCCACATTTTGTTTATCCATTCATCCATCCACAAACACGTGGATTGTTTCCACCTTTTGGCTATTGTGAATAATGCTGCTGTGAACAAGGGTGTACAAACATCTCTTCGAGTCCTTGCTTTCAATTTTTTTGGGTACATGCCCAGAAGTGGAATTTCTGGATTATATGGTAATTCTATGTTTCATTTTTTGAGGAGTTACCATTCTGTTTTCCACAATTGCTGCATCATTTTGCATTCCCACAAGCAGTGAACTAGGGTTCCATTTTCTCCACAGTGTTGCCAGCACTTATCTTCTAGGCTGGTAATTCTTTTTTTTTTTTTTAAGTTTTAATTAATTAATTAATTAATTATTTTGGTGAGGAAGATGGCCCCTGAGCTAACATCTGTGCCAATCTTCTTCTACTTTGTGTATGGGACGCTGTCACAGCATGGCTTGATGAGCAGTGTGTAGGTCCACACCCAGGATCCGAACATGTGAACCCCAGGCTGCTGAAGCGGAGTGTGTGAACTTAACCACTATGCCACCGGGCCAGCCCCTCTAGGCTGGTAATTCTTGATAAAGGTCTAGAAACTTTATGGAAATGGAATAGAATTGAAGCAATTTATGATATTCATAAGTACAAATCCTCACAGTATTGTACTTTGGCAATGCATAATCCGATGGCTGATTCTTATGAGAAATTCAAACTTCTTTAAGTATTTGACTATGGCTATGAACATAGTTTTTAATTAATTAAAAAACTTTCAGTATGCTAGGGGAAAATGCATGAGGTTTTTATGCTAAAAATGGCCTAGAGTAATTTAATTATTATTCCTACACGGGACTGAAGAGAGCTCTATCACCTCAGGCAGGGATCTGATCTCATTCATGTGAGAAACTATTTTGAAGTCAGAGCTGAACATAGTTTTACAAAATGAAAATTTTAACAAAAAACAACATTAAAAGGTTTGAAAAAAGACCCAAAAGGCTTTCTGGATATCAAATAACTCTTACAAATCCGTTGACCTAAATGAAATAGGCATACAGGCTACATTTATTTGAATTGTTCATGGATTCAGTAGTCAAAAAGAAAGGAGAGTGAGGCTTCATGAGCAAGGAGGCCCTGTTTCAGTAGTATTTGCTCACCTGGACACTCAGTATATATTTTAAGGCTTTTTATATTCTATCTATGGTGTTTAATCTTTTCTGAGATGGGGATCTCTATTATGAATTATTTTAAATCATTTTGCAAAATAAAATTCTTTTTCATATCAGCAACCTTTTCTTTTTTGAGGAATAAGACGAGGAACATGTGTAATACCTTAAAACTGGACCATTAAGAGCTAACCATGAAGCTTTTCAAAGATCTGCCATCTTCTATGGTTGTGACGGTGATCATCCCTTCTCTGCCACTTACAGCTGACTGTGCCCTTGGCCAGTCAGCTTGCTTGGATTGTTTCATCTTGCTCAAAACACCTTGCTCCTGTGTTTGCTCTTCACCTGTGCCAGGTAAACTTACTATGAAAGAGCCACGAATGTTCTCCCTTTCTGTTGCCATCATCCATCCACACTGCTGAGTCATTTTGTTGAGCATGTTGGACCAGTGATGCAAAAGCATCACAATATCAAAAAGAAGTGCAGAAAGTGTTGTCATAAAAAATCACCTGTGAATGTCGGATCACTATGTTGTATACCTGAAACTAATATAACACTGTGTGCCAATTACACCTCAATAAAAAAAGTAATCATGGGTGAATCAAGAGTAACCCTAATCAGAGAGTGAGGAGAACATAAGCGTATTAAAATATGATGTGACTGAGGTTTAGACTTGAAAAGTTTATCCCTAAATTGGAAATGAAAAGAGACAATAGAAAAGAAATGAGAATTTATTGTAAAATTACTAAGCGTGTTATTTATTATCCTGGATCTTTGTATAATCACCAAGGTCCAGTAAAGTAGGCAGTGTTCTCTGCATTTATGAATTAAGACATCTTAGCTCATGTAGAGAATTTAGGTAATTTTCTGGAGGTTAAAAATATGACAGTATTTCTATGTACCAAACAGAGTTCTTTTCCTTTGAGCTTTATTTTCAGTGTTTACATCTCAGCAAGACCATTGTCCTCTTTGGTTTGGTCCCCTTGCTCGTTGTTCTGTCTGTGGATCCTTTGCTCAAACATTTTTGGGATTGAATATTTGGGGTTTGTCTTCAGAGCCTGTTTATCACAGAAAAATCAGTGTCTCTGTGCTGCTGACAGTTTTGTTGTTATTTGCATCTTTGCTCGTTTTTCCAATTTGCTACTGTTCTTTTTTCTTTGAGTTAGAGGAAATATGCTTTTTTCTACGATATAAATTGCAAAAAGTCTTTTTCTAGGTTTATCATTTCTCTTTTATTTGTAGAGTTTTTCACCACGTAGAATTCTTTTAAATCACATGATCATTTTAATAACTTTTTGTTTGTTTTTATGGCTCTGGCTTTTGTGATAATTAAATTTAATTGAATTGTCATATTTAAAATGATCATCTCCATTCTGGGATTTCTCAAAACAATTATCCTATCTTACACTTTTACAGTGTCCTTTTTCTTTTTTCAGAATTTTAATCTTTCTGGAACTTATTTTGTATAAAAATTAAGGTAGAGATATGTTATGGGTGGAATTGTGTCCCTCTAAAATGTTTATGTTGAACTCCTAACCCCCAGTGCCTCAGAATCTGATCTTATTTGGAAATAGGGTCATTGCAGACATAGTTAGTTGAGGTCATACTAGGGTAGAGTGGGCCCCTAATCCAGTATGACTAGTGTCTTTATAAAAAGGGGGAATATAGGGCCAGCCCTGGTGGCCTAGTGGTTAAGTTCAGCATGCTCCACTTCAGCGGCCCAGGTTTGGTTCCTCGGCATGGACCTACACCACTTGTCTATCAGTGGCTGTGCTCTGATGGTGGCTCACATACAAAATAGAGGAAGATTGGCAACAGATGTTAACTCAGGGCAAATCTTCCTCAGCAAAAAACAATAAAAAGGGGGTGGGAGGAATACAGACATAAACACGAACAGGGAGAATGTCATGTGAGGATTAGAACTATGCTGTGAGGAGAGAGGGCTGGAGCAGATCCTTCCCTAGTGCCTTCAGAGGGAGCACCGCTCTGCCAACACCTTGATTTTGGACTTCTAACCTCCAGAATGTGAGAAAATAAATATCTGCTATTTAAGCCACTCAGTTTGTGGTGCTTTATTATGGCAGCCCTAGCAAACTAATTCAGGATACAAATGAACTTTTTCTACTTGGTTATCCAGTTATCCCAACACCAATAACCATCCCAGGCCATTGACTTGTAAAGCTACTTTTACAGTACATTACATTCATGTATGTGTATGAGGAGACTTCTGTGATTTTCAGTCTGCACCCTTGTCTGTTCACACACAGGTAACCCCATGTTTCAAGCATGGCTGCTTTACAATGTACCTTGACATCTGGTGGGATAAAAACACCTCCACAACCCTCTAGTTTTAAAGTATGTTTCTGGCTCTTCTTGTTTGATAATTTTTCCGTATGAATTTTAGACTTTTCTTTTTCTTCAGTGTTCTTAAATCTTGCTCTAGTGTTTCTAGATGAGTGCCATTTCTCCCTTTACATTTCCTCTTTGGCAGATTATGGGCTCTCAATCTAATTCTTTAATTATGGGATATTTGTCTCCCCTATTTTTTCTTTTCCATTTATGTATTTTTCCTTTGGTTTTTTTTTTTTTTTTTTTGCTTTACATTCATTATTTTATTTTATTTATTTATTTTTGTTTATTGCAGTAACATTGTATAAATTTCAGGTGTACATAGTTATACTTCTACTTCTGCATAGATTACATCATGTTCACCACCCAAATACTAATTACAACCCATCACCACACACATCCTCTTTTTTGCTGAGGAAGATTTGCCCTGGCCTAACACTCATGCCCATCTTCCTCTACTTTATATGGGATGCCGCCACAATATGGCTTGATAAGTGGTGTGTAGGTCCGCGCCCAAAAGGCCAGGGCAAATCTTCCTCAGCAAAAAAGAGGATGATTGGCAACAGGTATTAGCTCAGGGAGGAGGGCAAAAGGGAAAATTCGGCACGCTTCTTTGAACAATGTATAAGAGATCCTGTGGATTCCCTTTCTCTTCAACACTTGTTGCTGTCACACCTTTTTAATTTTTGCTAACCAAATGGATTTATAATGACATTGCATCATGGTCATGATTTGTATTTTTCTTGTCTCCATGACACTGATCATCTCTTCATATTGTGGGTGTCCAAGTATATTTTCTCTTCTGTGAAATACCTATTTATGTCTTTTGCCCATTTATATACCAGGTTATATCTGTTTTTCTCATTGATTGATAGGAATTATTTATGTACGATTGACATTAGTTCTTTCTGGTTGCGTGTATCTTTTTATTTTAAGATATATTTGATGAAAAAATTTGAAATTTTAATAGAGTTAAATTTATTAATCTTTTCTCATAAAGTTAGCTTTTTTGTGTGTCTTAAGAAATCTACAATAATCTCAAGGGCCAAAAGAATTCACCTGTATATTCTACTAAGATTTTTGACATTTCATTTTTATCCTTGCATTGCCTTATATGTTAATTTTGCCTGTTTTGAAAACTTTATGTACATGGAGTCATACATTATGTGCTCTTTTGTGACTGATCTTTTTCTTCTCAATGTTATGTTTCTTAGTTTATCCATATTTTTGCATGTCGCTCTGCAACATTTATTCATTTTCATTTTTTTACAGTATTTCACTATATTAATATTCCACAGTATATCTATGCTATTTTTATTTACATTTAAGTTGTTTCCAGTTTGGGCTATTATAAATTGTACTTCTATAAACATCCTTGCACATTTCTTGATGCACCTTTAGTGTATCAAGGTGCATTTGTTGGGTAAATACTTAGGAGTTCACTAGCTGGGTCAAAGGCTTTCTTCAAATTTGATAGATCAGTAGTTCTCAAAGAGTGGTCCATAGATCCTGGGGGTCCCTTAAACAC